>NW_021319083.1:228522-233215 GCF_001605985.2 Dendrobium catenatum | reverse complement strand
CTCTCCTTTAGGTTTTCTCAGGTCAAGACAACAGCCAAGGATTTCCAAAAATGTTGAACAAGAGCTCTTAAATAAAAGAGCTTCAAAGGAGCTCATTAATTGCAAGTTGCCGACGATATCATCCAGAACGATATGGACATCGTCCTGGCCGATCAGTATAAATCTCAGAAGATCGGCCAGAGCATCGCCCTGAATACAAACTGGATGATTGAAAAATTATCTTGATCATCCAGGATGATCTCATGATCGTCCCGTCCGATCAGTTCAAATTAGAGGAAAATCGTCCAGAGCATCGCCCTGAATTCAAGATGTCTGATCCAGATCATTCAGGAGTAACTAAGGTTTTTTTTACTAGATAGTCCTGGCCGATCCTGCAATCATCCAGGACGATGTGATCGTATCAATCATCCTTAATTATTGCCTTGATTATCTGATCAATTAAGGCATAATTATAAATATCATCCAGGCTAATCCAAGATCGTCCTGGCTGATTACCAAAAATACAGAATACCTTAATTGTTTATGGCAGCAATTTCTTTCTATTTTGAGCCTATCGTCCAGGCCGATACAAGTATCAACCAGGCCGATTGGCTAATGATGGTTTCCTTAATTAAGAACCCCCGATTAGATTTTATGTTTTAAGCCCGATCGTCCAAGACGATGTAAATATCGTCCTGGCCAATTTGAGTAAAAATAGAAATTCTAAGTCTCTCAAGTGTGTGTGTGTAGGGTTACTTTGCATCAGTCACACCAAAGATTACAATCGACTCAAGAAGGAAAAAATAAAATTACAGATTGACTCAACCCTAATCTACCCAATCTTGAGCTGATTCCGATTTCCGTCCAATCTTTAAGTCCTAAAAAGTCAGTAGAAAAAAAGGAAGTAGTAGTGAAACAAGATTTTTTTGCTATCATCAAAATCATAATCTAAAAACATGTTTGTAATAATCTCCCCCTTTTTTATGATGGCAAACAAATCAAAAATTAATTCTAACTAAACAAGCTTTTACCAGAACAAGTACAAACATACTAAGCAAGAGCAAATACAAATTCACTAATCAAGAGCAAGTACAAACACACTACTCTCCCTTTTAACATCTCAAAAAGGAGGAGGAAACTAAAGCAACAATACAGAAAAAGGAAACAATCCACAGAAAATAGAAACTAAAACTAAAAAAATGAGGGATCCTGATCATCAGATGGAGGTGGAGGTGATGGAGCCTGCTGAAAGTAGCTAGCTAGCATAGTAAACTGAGCATTAAACCAGGCTATGTCCTGGTCTTGCTGTTGTTGCTGGTGAGTAATGTAGCTATCAAAACGGGCTAAGTCCTCTATGCGGTGTTGTTCATAGTGGGCAATGTCCTCAAAATGTTGCTGCTCCTGTGCAGCAACATAAGCATCGAAACGATTCTCCCAACGATCAAATATCTCCACTAACTGGTCAAACTATGAGTGTTGTCGAAGAGGAGTAGGATCAGGAACGGGAGCGGGAGAGGGATCCTCCTCCTCCTCAGCCCCCCCGAGATTCCTCATCCCTTGGGTGGAGATGAGTACTGTGAAGGGTATTAAAGGAACTGTTTGAGTAAAAGAGAGTTGGGAGGTTGGGAGGAGTAGGATATTGAAGTTGATATTTGGTTTCAAGAACATAGGCTATGAGGTGTACTAAAGCTAGATTGGGTTTCTTCTTATGACCTGGATCACAGATTGTGGTTAAATGATCAATGTATCGAAAAATTAAGTCAATAGTATTAAATTATGTATGTGCCATGATGTAAAAAGTAGTCAGAGAAAGTATAAGAGTGACGTGGATTTGGTCCCCGGCTTTTGGAATAATGGAGGTGCGAAGGACATGCTGAATTGTCCTATCTTTGACTAAAGAGCTAGTCTCTCTAACATGAAAGGGTGTGTTGGTATGGCGAAGAAAAAGATTTATCGTGGACCAGTCAAAGTCAGGATCTAATATGATTATATGCAGCTTATCACCGATGGTGGATAGCTGCAATAGTTCAGCACAGTCCTGATATGTGATCTCGATTGGGCGTCAATTCATATAGGAGGTTAGGGATGTGAAAGTATGATTTATGCAAAGATTTGCGAAGAATTCATGAGAAGCTCAAAATGAAAGGGGACAGCGAGAGAAAGAATGAAACAAAGAGAAGTGTGAGTAAAGAGATCCATTACCAGATACGAAAGGTGGACAGGATTGATGACTCTGGAAATAGTTATCCCACATTCTTTATATCGATGGTAAGCAGCTTCATCTTTTGCCTCCCTGAAATGAGGGTCAATCCTAGCCCTTGAAGAACTCCCAGAAGTTTGTCGGACTCGCTTCCCACCAGCCATAGTAAGAAACCAGTAAGAAAACACAAGAGAAGAAGAAGGTTGAGGTGAAAATAATGGCTGGAATGGCCTGAATTTAAAGAAACGGCCATATCGTCCAGGACGATCGAAGAATCGTCTAGGACAATTTGGTTTAATTATTTGCGTATAGGCCAATTGGTCAAAAAGGCGGTCTGATCAGTTGGACCGATCAGATATCAGCCAGGACAATTAAACAGAGGCGATCATCCCGAGGAGTCAAGCCGGACGACCATTGAAAAAGTAGATCATCCGGGCCGATTAGGTATATCATCCAAGATGATGCACAATAATTGATCGTACCGGCCGAAGTTAAAACTTTTTAAATATGTGCCACGTGTATCATCCAGGACGAACAGTAGATCGGCCAGCATGATTGTCCAATAATGGATCGTCCGGGGCCGATTTTAAGGATTTAAACGTACTGACACGTGGATCATCTAGGACGATCTAGTGTATCGGCTAGGATGATGACCATAAATGTATCGGCCAGGACGAAAATGATATCGGCCAAGATGATCAAAAAGGATTGTAATAGAGTTCAATCATATCGGCCAGGACGATAAGGGATCGTCCGGGACGATGAGTTACAGAAAGCTCGGAAAAGGTTAAACAGATGGAATTTTGAAGATAAATTGTCATATCGTCCAGGACGATAAATGTATCGGCCAGGACGATGTGACAAGAATTTTAAAATCAAGAAAAGATGGAGATGATCAGAGAAAATCCCAAACGAAAATGAATACAAACTAAAAACAACTAAAATAGATAAAAATAAAAAAGAAACGAAGTTTTGGTTTTTTTTTTTTAAATTTTCATTTTTTTTAGCAAAGCAAGCATATGACAAATTTCCCAAATAATTAAATTTTAAAGATTTGAAAGATCAATGAGTTAACAATGTCACAATCTAAAAATGGTAGAAAATCCGATCCTGTTTACCCTAGCTCGGACTTCTTTCAGGATAAAACTTATCTTTTGAAAACAAGAGGTCTAACTCAGAATAAATTGGATAAAAAGAAGATCCGTTCAAAACTTGGTTACAAATAAAATATCTTATAAAATAGTATACCAAAGTAATTTATCTCTATCATAAAATTTGAAATCAAGCCTTTGAAAATATCAAATAACCCATGAGTCCTTCTAAGTTTAAAAGTTTTGAAAAGAGAGGTTAGCTTGCATTTAGTGGGCTCATTTTATGCCTCTTGTCACTTCGATTGGCTCTTTGAGCATCTTTTGATTTTTGATACACTTTTGTGTATATATTTTTCTTTTCAATTTGGCGTCATTGGCCTCTTCCCTTTTTTGATTTTTGCAAGCTTAAAACTCTTTAACAAACCCTTTAAAAAAGTTCTTAGTTGTGATTATATCTTCTAGATATTAGAGAAGAGGGGCTCTCTTTATAACATAGAGAAGAACAAGCCACAAAATAAAAATCAAAATCTTATGATAAGTGCAACGGCAAGATTTCAATTAACTTGAAGGATATATAAGAACTTTGGATCATATATATAAGATAGATTATTTCAACAAGAAGAAAAAAAAGATCTTAATTTCAAAAACCATTTAAAAAGAGATAGATTTTTTTGTTTTAGAAAAGAAAATTATATCACCAAAAGAGGTTAGAGGGAGGGAAACCATCAACGGTGTTTTCTCCCTTTAATCGATTTAGAAATGCTAATCATTGGCCATAAATCTCCAAAGTTTAAGAACAATGAAAAATCATCATAAAGAAAACAAAAGTAAAAAAAAAATGACTAGCACAACTAACCAAAAACAAAAACAAAAAAATAGCAATAATCAAAATGCAATTCAAGAATTTGTTAAGAAGCAAATTTAAGCAGTTATGAGTTACAAGCCTCCATTTCTCCAAGTATCATATGCTCTCATGAGGTCTTTGGTGAGAGCCCTTCTGCAAGAATCAACAGCTGTCAGACTTAGGAACCCAAATATGTTTGGGTCCCTTCTCATAAAAAGTAGAGTGTAATGCATGTGAGTTATGCTGTGAATTATGCAATTTTGGTATCCACACCCAATGTGTACTATGGTGAATAGTGCAAGTGTGTAAGATGTGTCCTAGCATGCCACATGACAAACATCTAACTCCAGGAAAAGGATTTCTTAACTGACTTAGGTTATAATGCCTCTTCCTAGATTTTGACTTTGGATTCAAAGTGGGAGTCTTCCAATTTCCCTTAAGTGAGTCCAAATCATTTTTAAACCTCAAGTTATTATTTTTTAAGACATTATTATCAACTCTCAAATATTTTTCTAACTCTTTAGATTTCTTAAAATCAGATTTAAGTGAGGTGTGTGAAACTTTTAATGCATCATGCTC
>NW_021319083.1:205785-228367 GCF_001605985.2 Dendrobium catenatum | reverse complement strand
ATGAATACACTGGAAAGGGGTAATTCTATTACCCGACACCTTTTGTTTGAAATATCCACCTTTTTGATTTTGAAAAAACCGCATGTCTAATTTTACATATCTACTGATATCGCATGTTGGATGCTTGTTACGGATGGTTACACATCCTCACAACTGGTAAACTTAACGACATTACCTATTCCATTTCATTTTACTGGAAAATGGACTTTTTAGTGAAATAGGGATTTGGCTCAATTGAAATGCAAAATGTCTTAATTATTTTTTCTATGCTTTAAAAATCAGAAGACCTTACATGCGTGTTACCACTTGCCAAACTAGTAAAGAAATTTGGGATAAATTGTGTATCACTTATGAAGGCACTAATGAAGTTAAACAATCCCGTTTGAACATTCTCTTGCATGACTAATAACTTTTTCGTAATGAAAACTATGAATCAATTTCTAAAATGTATACAAGATTTACTCAGATTGTTACTTCTTTTGTCTGCCTTAGGAAGAGAGCTTTCGAAGCTTTGGAAATAACAAGATTTTACGATGCTTTCCTTCCTCTTTTTGATTGCTAAAATCATGCTATACCTTAAGGTCCTTAAGGATTTGAACACGTATTCGTTGGACAACTTACTTGGCTCACTCATTATTTAAGAGCAAGGGGTGAATCAAAGAAATCTTGATGCATGTTGAAGAAAAAGAAAGAGGCAAAATGGTAGCACTAAAGGCAAACAAATCTTACTCCGAATTCTTCCGGGTCTGAGAGCGATGAAGTTGTCCCAAAGTTAGCCATGGATCTAAATTCAAAAAGTTTTCAAACTTAATTTTTATGAATCCCGCTCTGATACCACTTGAAAGTTTATTAGGGATGTTAAGCCCTATAGAACTGGCCCAAGGCTAACAAAGAGGGGGGGGGTGAATTGGTATTTAAAAATTTTTTTTAAGCAAAGCACGAATGCAAATCAAATCACCACAAAAATAAGTGCCGAAGAAAATAAATGCGGAAGAAGTAAAAAATAAGAACATAAGGGTTTATAGTGGTTCGGTCAACTCGACCTACGTCCACTCCCCGGAGGAGCCCTCCGGGTTTTGCACTACAATCGTGACTCTCCTTTAGCCCCCACAGCTAGGCGGAGAAGCCTTTACAAACACCTCTTTTTGCCACACCCGGCAAGGCTGAGAACCTTTCTCCTTTTGCTTCCTCCTAAAGCAGGCAGAGAACCTCGATCGCTTGCTGGAACTTACCTCTCCCAGCCCTTCCAAGGATAAGAGACTCTGGGGAAGAAGAAGTGGAACAATGCTTGGAGCAACCCTTGTGAATCCCCTCACAAGCTCCCCCTCACAAGATCCTATCTCTCTCTCTCCCTCTCTCTCTCTCTCTCTCCCTCTCTCTCTCTCTCTCTCTCTCTCCTTTAGGTTTTCTCAAGTCAAGACATCAGCCAAGGATTTCTAAAAATGTTGAACAAGAGCTCTTAAATAGAAGAGCTTCAAAAGAGCTCATTAATTTCAAGTTGCCAACTATATCATCTAAGACGATATGGACATCATCCTGGCCGATCAGTACAAATCTCAAAATATCGGCCAGAGCATCGCCTTGAATACAAATTAGACAATTAAAAATTTGTCTTGATCATCCAGGACGATCTCGCGATCGTCCCGGCTGATCAGTTCAAATTAGAGGAAAATCGTCCAGAGCATCGCCTTGAATTCAAGCTGTCTGATCCAGATCGTCCAGGAGTAACTAAGGTTTTTATACTAGATCATCCTTGCCGATCCTGCGATTGTCCAGGACGATGTGATCATATCAATCATCCTTAATTACTGTCTTGATTGTCTGATCAATTAAGGCATAATTGTAAATATCGTCCAGGCCGATCCAAGATCGTCCTGGTCGATTACCAAAAATACAGAATACCTTAATTATTTATGATAGCAATTTCTTTCTATTTTTATCCTATCGTTCAGGCTGATACAAGTATCTTCCAGGCCGATTGGCTAATGACGGCTGCCTTAATTAAGAACCCCTGATTAGATTTTCTATTTTAAGTCCAATCATCCAGGACGATGTAAATATCGTCCTAGCTGATTTGAGTAAAAATAGACATTCTAAGTCTCTCAAGTATGTGTGTAGGGTTACTTTGCATCAGTCACACCAAAGATTACATTCGACTCAAGAAGTGAAAAAATAAAATTATAGACTGACTCAACCCTAATCTACCCAATCTTGAGCTGATTCCGATTTTCGTCCGATCTTTGAGTCCTAAAAAGTCAGTAGAAAAAAGGCAGTCGTAGAGAAATGAGATTTGTTTGCTATCATCAAAATCATAATCTAAAAACATGTTTGTAACAAGGGGTTCCTAAGAGGTACCTAAAAATTCTCTTAACAGCAGTCAAGTGAGACTCTTTTGGATTAGCCTGAAATCTAGCACATAGATAAATATTAAATATAATATCAGGTCTATTAACAGTCAAGTAAAGGAGTGATCCAATTTTTTCTCTATATTTCTTTTGATCAATAGATTTTTCATTTGAATCCTGCTCTAACTAAATAGTGGAACTCATAGGAGTGTTGATTGGCTTAGCTTTATCCATCTCATATTTCTTAAGGATGTCATTAATGTATTTTAATTTACTAAGGAAAGTTCCATCATCCTTTTTCCTTATGCTAAATACCATAAAATAAGTTAGTTATCCCATCATACTCATCTCAAATTCTTTACTCATTATTTTTGAAAATTTATCACAAAGATTTTTATCAGAATATCTAAATAGAATATTATCAACATAAATTAGAATAATCAGTAATTCATCTCCTATCTTTTTAAAAAATAAGATGGTGTATATGCTTCCCATAACCAATGATCTTTCTAGTATGAATGTGCTTAGCCTTTCGTATCATGCCCTTGGTGCTTATTTTAGTCCATATAATGCCTTTTTTAATTTGAACAAATGATTGAGAAATTATGAAATTTTAAAGCCTGGGGATTATTCAACATACACATCATCCTTTATCACCCCATTCAAAAAGGAATTCTTAACATCCATTTGATATAGTTTAAATCCCTTAAAATAAGCAAAGACTAGTAGCACTCTAATATCTTCCAATCTAGCTACAGGGGAAAAGTCTCTTCAAAATCAATCCCTTCTATCTAATTATAACCCTTATTCAAAAATCTTATCTTCTTCCTCACAACTACACCATAATAATTCATTTTATTTTTGAAAACTCATTTTGTTCCAATCACACTCTGATCCCTAGTCTTTCAACTTGCTCCCAACCATCATTTCTTATAAATTAATTTAGTTCTTCTTGCATGGCTAAGATCCAAAATTCATCAGATAAGGCTTGATTTAGGTTGGTGGGTTTAGTTATTAAAATGAAGGAAGAGTGGTTCACCTCTTTTCTAAGTCCATGCCTAGTGCTAACACCTTTAGATTGGTCTCTTAAGATCAGTTCTTTAGGATGACTAGAAGAATATCTCAATTCTCTAGGCAAAGTGTTTTCAAACTCTATTCTTTCCTCCAGATTTATAGATTCCAATCCTTGGGTGACTTCTAACCTCTCCTTTTTCTACCTGATACCCTCCTGAATTATCACACTCATCAAACACAACATGAGTGGTCTCCTCAACCACCAGTGTTCTTCTATTCAAGACTCTATAGGATTTCCCAACCCTTGAGTAACCTAAAAACACTCCATCAAAATTTTGGGTCAAACTTTCCTACTTGAGACATCTCATTATTTGGAATAAACACTTTACATCCAAAGACATGGAGGTGAGAGAGGTTGGGTGTCCTACCCTTTAGATTTTCATAGGGTGTCTTATTTAGTTTGGATCTAACATTCACCCTATTCAGAACATAATAGGTTGTATTCATTGCTTTTAGCCAAAAGTATTTTGGAAATCAGTATTCAACTAATATGGCTCTAATGACTTCTACCAGGGTCATGTTCTTCCTTTAAGCTACCCCATTCTATTGAGGGGTCCTATGAGTTGAAAAATTATGGTATATACCTTACTCCTTATAGAAATTTTCAAAATTTGCATTCTTAAATTCTCCATAATAATTATTATGATTTTTAATAATTTTATAACCTAGCATCCTCTGAATCCAAGTGGAAAAAGACTTAAACTCCTCAAATGATTCACTTTTATGAGATATGAATCTAACCCAAATAAACCTCAAATAATCATCAACAATCACAGACCCAAAGACTTTCCCTCCTGAGCTTACAGTGCTGATAGGACCAAAGAGATACATGTGTGGGACTTCTAAGAGTTTGCTAATGGAAATGTCTTTAATTGAGGGGAACGAGGATTAGACTTGTTTTCCTAAGTGATTGACATCACACAGGTGATCCATAGTGAACTCTAGTTTGGGTATCCTTCTTACGAAGTCTTTTTAGGTGATTTTTATAAGAGCAGTGTGAGATTTAATGCAATTTAATTCAAGTATCTAGATATTGTTGATCTTTTTTCCCTATAAAATAATGTTATTATTCAATCTTATTATGTAGCTAGTAGACATAAATTTTATGCTGAAGCCTTTATCAAAGAGCTAACTGATGTTGAGCAAGTTATATTTTAAGCCATCAACTAATAAAATATTTTCAATGAAGAAATTTTTAGAGTTGCCAATTATACCTGACCTTGTCACTTTTTTTGTGGTGTTATCTTTAAGTGTTACCTTGCCTCCAGCGAAATGAATTGATTTGCATCTCCAACATATGCCTTGAACAATCATTATCCAGGAACCACATACTCTCATGAGGCCTTATGTTAGAGCACATATACAAAATCATCATATGTTAGGTTTAGGAACCCAAATAGCTTTGGGTTCCTTTTTATAGAAAAAAAGAATGAAAAGCATGCATACTATGTTGTAAATTTTGAACTTTTGGTATCCACATCAAATGTGTTTTATGGTGACTAGTGCAAGTGTGGGAGATGTGTCCTAGCATACAACAAGAGAAAACATCTAACACCTGAAAAAGGATTTTCTAATCTACTCGAGTTATGGTGCCTCTTCTTAGGTTTAAATGATGCATGTGATCTGATGGATTATGAAACTCAAGTAATATGTGGTTTTTTATTTTTGTTGAAGTATTTAATTTAGTTTCTAAAAACTTAATTGTATTTTTAAGAATTGAATTTTCTATTTTCAAAGCATGCTCCATACTATCTAATTCAGTTGCAAGAGTATCTAAGTCTTTAAATGTATTTTCTAGCTCAATATGTAAACTTTTCAAGGAATCATGCTCATTTGTAAAATCAAGATGTTTTTTATACAATTCATCAATTTCATCATGTAAAGTTATATGATTTTTATCTAGAGTGGAATGATCTTTTCTCAGACATTCATGCTTTTTTTGCAAAGTTAAAAAATCAGTTTTAAGACAAGCATGATATTTCTTGAGCTTCCTATAAGAATAATAATTATCTTAGAAACTTCAAATAATTGATCATAAGTAAGCTCACATACCTCTTTTGTATCAGAGTGATCAAGATGTTCATCATCTATTAAGCACAGGTTTGTTATATCCTCTTCAACTTTAGTTTTAGAGGAGTTTGATACTGAGTCCGCCTAGAATGCCTTTTGGATCCTTTCTTGTCCTTCTTGAACTTAGATTTTTCCTCACCCTTCTTCTGGCTTGGGTGAGCTTTTAGAGTTCAGTAATCAAACTTTAGATGCCTTAGCTTCCTGAATTCAAAATAAATAACATCAAATGAAACTTTAGAATTCTTATGGTTCTTACTATTATTTCATTTCTGATGATGCTCTTGTTTTTTCCTTAAGAACCTCTTGAATTGCCTTATTATTAAAGTGATGTCATCATTGTCAGAATAAGAAGAATTAGTGTCAGAATTATTAACCTTTAAGGCTACATTTTTTTCTTTTTTCTTCTTACCTGCATCAAGCTAACTTTGGTTCACTCCTTGCTCGTAAGCAATTAGTGATCCAAGTAAGTTATCGATTAAATAAACAATCAAATCCTTCGATTCAATAGTGATAGTAATTTTTGTATTGAAGGAAGAAGGTAAACATCTCATAATCTTATTTACTTTTTCATAATTTGTTATTTTTCTTCCTAAGGCATACAATGATGTAATAATTTGTATAAACCTAGTATACATCTTAGAAATTAGTTCACTATGTTTCATGCTGAAAAGATCATAATCATGCAAAAGGATGTTCAGACAAAATTATTTAACTTTGTTTGTACCTTCATATGTTATGCATAATTTATCCCAATTTTTCTTTCCAGTAGAACAAGTGTAAATTCATATATAATCTTCGAATTTTAAGGAATAGAAAAAATAGTTCAAACACTTAGCATTCAGTTATGCAATATCTCTATCTTCAATAGTCCAATTGGCAAAAGGAATTTTAGTTTTAACACCATTTACTAATCTAAAGGGTGTAGAATAACCATCTTGAACAAGCATCCACATACAATAATCAATTAATTATAAAAAAGTAGACATGCAAGTTTTCTAAAAACTAAATTAAATATTAATAAAAGTGGTGGTCTAGTGATTGAATAACCTTCCATGATGTTTCTATTTCCAAAGTTAGCCATGAATCAAAATTCAAAAGTTTTCTAAAATATGATTTTATGAATCCTGCTCTTATACCACTTGAAAGTTTGTGAAGGGTGTTAAACCCTAAAGAACTAGTCCCGAGGTTAACCAAGAGGGGGTGAATTGGTAGTTTTAAAAAATCTTAAACAAAAAGAAAATCTTTTTTATCATTTTAAATATTTTAAAACCAAATGATAACTCTTGATGCAGAAGAAAAAGAATTTTCACAATAACAATACTGAAAGTTTGTTAGGGATGTTAGGCCCTATGAACTGGACCAAAGCTAATTAAGAGAGAGAGGTGAATTGGTAAAGAAGAATCTTTAAATCAAAACACAAATCAAAACCAATATCACCACAACAAAAACCAAAGTGCGAAAATTAAAATGTGGAAGTAATAAAGAAAGAACACACCAGATTTATAGTGGTTCGGTCAAACCTTGACCTGCGTCCACTCCTTGGAGGCACCCTCCAAGTATTGCACTAAACTAAGTGTCTCTCCTTTAGCCCCCACAGCTAGACGAAGAAGCCCTTAAAAAATCACTTCCACCTTCCTCGGTGCGATAGAGTCGCCGGGTCCTTTGACACCAAAGAGATCTTCTTCTTTGGTGAACTTCCCTCAAGACAAGCCTTGAATCCGAAGGTATTCAGGTGCGAGCTTGCCGGATCAACTGTGTGGAACCCCCTACACACTCCCTTGAGTCCCCCCTCACAGGATCTTCTCCCTCTCTCAAACTCAACCCTTTCCTCACTCCCTTTTAAGCTCTCTCTCCAAGTTTCCCCAGAAAGAATGAAGTTATAATGGCTACCAAAGACACTTACAAAGTGTCATGTCATAGCTTAAATAGAAGATCTCAAAACGAGCTCATTAATGCAAGTTACCGACTTTATCTTCCAGGACGATAGGCATATCGTCCTGGCCTATTAGTACAAATTAAGCTCAATACTCTGGGATGATTTGGGACGATCAGAAGAAAATTGGTTACATCATCCTGGCTGATTTCACGATCATCCCGGACGATTAGTTTAAATCGATTTCAATCATCCTGATCATCGCCCAGAATAGATGCTAGCCGATGTTAATAGTCCAGGCCATCATCCCGGCTGATCATACGATCCTCCCGGATGATGTGATCGTATCAATCAGCCATTAATACTTTCCAAATATACCAGATCAATTTAGGCATAATTGTGTTAGATCGTCCTGGACGATGTGTATATCGTCCTGGCTGATTGCCTAAAATAAAGAATACCTAATCTGATCATGGCGACTAATTCTTTCTGAATTGAGCCTATCTCGTCCTGGCCGATATAAGCATCGTTCAGGCCGATCCGCTTATGACGGCTGCCTTAATGAGGATGCCCTAATTAGGGTTTCTGTTTTTGAGCAGATCGTCGAGGATGATATATATATCGTCCCGGCCGATGTTACCAAAAATAGAAATCTTTAGGGAACAAAGAAAATCTTCCAAGTTGCAAATCATGAGGAGCCACACCAAACATAATAGACTCAAGAAAGGAAAAATGGTACAAATTGACTCAGACCTAGTCTACCAAATCTTGAGCTGGTTCCAAATTGCAGTCTGATCGTGTGAACCTGAAATGTCAGTAAATAAGGCAGTTGTAGAGAAAAAAGAATGTTTGATATCATCAAAATCATAAGCCATAGATCCGCAACAATCTCCCCCTTTTTGATGATGGCAAACATTTCAATTTGAATTTGAAAAAAGGAACATTTTCTCCTAATCTCCCCCTCACTAGAATATCACTTTAAAAAATAGGGGAGATAAAAATATTTTTGTTGTTTTAATTTTTTTTTTAAAGAAAAAAAGGATTCAAATTCAACAATACGTTCTCCCCCTTTGTCATTATCAAAAAGAGTGGAGGCACAAATAAACAACAAAATGAACAAAAGACAAAAATGGTCCATGATCTAGTGAAAAAACAAATAATCTTAAAATGGGAAATTTACCTCTTAGTTTTAATCAAAAACTTATGAGAATTGTATTGACAACGCATAGCCCAGAAAAGATTAGAAATTCATAATTTGATAATCCAAACTCAAGTTCTTTTAAAAAGGATAAAAATACTTTTTAATTCAATATTTAAATCATAAGACAAATTAGAGAAAGAAACAGTAATTTTTCAAAACTCCTTTCATAAAATATATCTAATAGAAGATCAATGCACGAATTGTTGAATCAAAAATAAAGATTTTCAAACTCAAGTATCGAAAGTATCAAGGGTTTTCTTAAGCTTTTAAGAAGTACAAGAATGGTAAGCATTAAATTTGTGGGCTCATTTTATGCCTCTTGATAATTGGTTGGCGTACTGCGCATCTTTTGATACACTTTGTGTATTCTATTTTTTCAATTTGGCATCTTTGCGCATCTTTTATTTTTGGCATCATTGGCAAATTTTTTTGAATATGCTACATTTCTGAAATCTTAAAAACCAAAAGTAAACCCATACTATTAACAAAAACAAAATTCTTGATTAAGAAAATTATGATGTAAATTCAACACCTTGCAAAAGATTCCTATGCTATAAATAATATATTGGGAGATAAAAAAAATTGTTTCAAAAACCAATTTAAAAGATGAAAAATATTTTAAAACAAAAGTAGAATAACCTATTTTAGAAAAACGAGATTGAGAGTCAAACACATTAGTTTCCTTCCTTTGACTGCTTTTAGAGAATTTAATCGCAACTTACCAAAGAGTTCAAGAAAAACCAGGAAGTAGATTTTTCATTTTTAGAAAAGTGAATGTGTGTGTTGATCAGAAAAACAAATTTTACAAAATAAGAAAAGAAAAAAAGAAATAAAAAAAAATAAAAAAAAAAAACAAAACACAACAAAGAAGACTTTTTAACCATTCTCTCTCCTGGTCCGATGCTTCAGAAACCAGGTCTGCCCATGAGATTTTTTGCTTTTCATTATTTCCCCAATTTAAATTTAGCTTTGCCTTACCCTTTTCTTTTATAGGAAGAATTCTTAAATTAGGGCATTGATTTTTCATATGTCGAGGCTTCCTATATCGAAAGCAAATAACGTTAGAAGAAATATGAACATCCTTACCATTTTTACTTTTTTCCACTTTTGCTTATGCTTTGGTGAGCATTGTGATTTTCTTGACAAGTCATTGTATTCATCACCAACTAAGCTATCTCTTTCAGTATCTTCAGCTTTTAGAATAATTGTTTCACCTGCATCCAAAAATCTTTGACCCAAATCTTGCTCGTAGGCAATGAGTGAGTCAATCAAATTATCAATAGAATATACATTCAAATCTTTTGATTCACAAATAGAAACAACTTTAGTTTCAAACTTATCTAATAGACAATGAAGAATTTTGTTAACTTTTTCAAAATTTGAAAATTCTTTTCCTAAGGCTTGCAATAATGTTAGAATTTGAATGAACCTGGAATACATGTCTAAGATCATCTCATAAGGTTTCATGGAAAATAGTTTAAAATCATGCATTAACATTCAACTTGGATTGCTTTATTTCACTAGTGCATTTGTATATGGTGTGTGGTTTATCCCAAACTTTCTTACCAGTAGAGCACGTGGATATTAACATAAAATCTTCAAAATTTAAAGCACAGAAAAAATAATTTAAAAATTTTACATTCAATTGAGCATTAATTTGTTCTTCCCTATTCCATTGGTTAAAAGGAATATCAATTTTAACTCCATCTATGAATACATGAGGTGATGATAACTAGTTAAAATCAATATGCAATGTTGAAAAATCAATCGATAGAAGAAATAGACATGCGGTTTTGCAAAAATCAAATGAATATTTTCAAATAAAGCTGATCTGATGTTGACTACCTTCGCAACATTTACGATTCCGAAAATTAGCCAATGGATCAAATTCAAAGTTTATTAAAAACTTATTTTTTATGAATCCGTTGATCACTTGAAAATTTGTTTAGGGGAGTGGTTATGGCCTATGATCTTGGGCAAAGCTAATTAAGAGGAGAGAGGGTTGAATTGTAAAGAAGAATATTTGAATCAAAACATAAATCAAACAATTAGCCACAATGAAAAAGCTAAGTGGGTAAATTAAAATGGGAAGTAATAAAGAAGAACACACCGGGTTTATAGTGGTTCGGTCAAACTTACTAACGTTATCCTTGGAGGCACCTGTAAAGTTGACTAACTAAGTGGTCTCTCCCCCTTTACCCCACAGCTAGGCGGGAGAAGCCTTACAAATCATTTCCACCTTCCCGGTGGGGGCGGAGTCGCTGGTCCTTTGATGCCAAGAGATCTTCTTCTTTGGTGAACTTTTGCGGAGACAGCTTGATCCGATGGTATTCAGTGCGAGTTGCCGGGAGCAACATGTGGAACCCCCAACACACCACAGTCCTTGAGTCCGCCTCAGTTTTTCCTCTCTCAAACCTCACCCTTTTCTCACTCCCTTTCAAGCTCTCTTTTCAATTTTCCCCCAAAAGAACAAAGCTACAATGGCTGCCAAAGACACTTATAAAGTGTCATGTCATAACTTAAGTAGAAGATCTCAAAACGAGCTCATTAATGCAAGTTACTGACTTTATCATCCAGGAAGATAGGCATATTGTCCTGGCCTATTAGTACAAATTAAGCTCGAAAGCCCGGGACGATTTGGGACGATCAAAAGAAAATTGGTTACATCATCCTGGCCGATCTCATGATCGTCCCGGACGATTAGTTTAAAACCGATTTCAATCGTACTGATCATCGCCCGGAATAGATGTTGGCCAATGTTAATCATCTAGGCCATCATCCCGGCTGATCATACGATCATCCCGGATGATGTGATCGTATCAATCAGCCATTAATGGTTTCCAAATATACCAGATCAATTTAGGCATAATTGTGTTAGATTGTCCTGGACAATGTGTATATCATCCTGGCCGATTGCCTAAAATAAAGAATACCTAATCTGATCATGGCGTCTTATTCTTTCTGAATTGAGCCTATTGTCCTGGCCTATACAGGTATCGTCCAGGCCGATCCGCTTATGACGGCTACCTTAATGAGGAAGCCCTAATTAAGGTTTCTATTTTTGAACATATCGTCCAGGACGATATATATATATCATCCCGGCCGATGTTACCAAAAATAGAAATCTTTACGAAATAAAGAAAATCTTCCAAGTTACAAATCATCAGGAGCCACACCAAAAACAATAGACTCAAAAAAGGAAAAAGGGTACAAACTGACTCAAACCTAGTCTACCCAATCTTGAGCTGGTTTCAAATTACGGTCCAATCATGTGAACCTGAAATGTCAGTAGATAAGGCAGTTGTAGAAAAAAAAGAATGTTTGATATCATCAAAATCATATGCCATAGATCCACAACAAATACAATCATATATTTCAATCATAGAACAAATCATAAAAATGTGCGAAAATAAAATGCAATAAAATTAATAAAAAAGTGCACACCAAATTTTATATTGGTTCGGTCAAATCTGACCTACATCCATTCCTTGGAGACTCCCTCTCCATGCATTGCATGAAGCTAAAGTGACTCTCCTTTTGCTCATATAGTAAGGTGGAGAAGCCCTTATAAAATCTTTTCACTGACATGGTGAAGCAGAGAACCATGAATCCTTTCTCACCCACATGATGAAGGTAGAGAACCCATAAATCCTTTTACTCCCTCATGGAGTAGGTAGAGAACCTGGATATATTATTGAAGATGATCTCCCCGGAGCCACCAAGGAACCAGTGGGGCAACTCAAAGAACATGATGAATACCTCACTGATAATAACCTTTACGACTCCCTCATAAACTCCCTCTCACAAGGATCTCTCTCTCTCTCTCTCTCTCTCTCTCTCTCTCTCTCTCTCTCTCTCTCTCTTTGAAGCTCTCCCTCTTCCTTTTATAATCTCCCTCTTGGATCTACTTCTTAGTAAAGGATTAATGCACGGGTTAATACCATTGCTTAAATAGAGAGCGTCCAAAAGAAGCCCTAATTTTAATTCTACGCAACTGATCGTTCAGGATGATCAATAGATTATCCTATATGATTAGTACAAAATATCCCTATCAGCCAGGATAATCACCTTTTCTCTATACGATTAGTAGAAGTATTTTCTCATATCTTCTAGTATAATCTTTTGATCGTCCAAGATGATTAGTTAACCATACCATATTGATCATCTAGTACGGCATTAGATGATGGGTAGCGATCTCCATATCATCCTAAAAATGTCTCAGGATGTCCAGGAATATCATTCTATATGATTAAAGTAAAGTTATCATTTTTTATCTTGGATGATAAGGGATCATCCTATGAAATAAACTAAATCATCCAATATAATCCATATGGATTGTCCTGTACAATTAAATTGAACAATTTAACCATAATTACTCTCCTAATCACTGGATCAATTTAGGTTTTTATCATTTAAGCTTATTATCTTGGATGATATGGATCATCTGGTATAATTAGTTTAATCACTTATAATTATCCAGATGCCCTAATCAAGTTTTCTATTTTTAATTGATCATCTAGGACTATATTAGATTGTTTGTACGATTTGGTTAAAAATAGAAAAAATCTTTAGCTCACCAAATTTTTTACCCTAAGTGTTTGTATGCTAGGTTACTTAGCTTGGGATCCACTATATTCAAGATTTGACTCAAGAAAGGTAAAATATATATTAAATGCTTTTGAATTTCTCTCATTAAGTCTTTTTAGGTAATCTTCCTAAGATTTTTTATGATTGCATTACACAATCTCATATGTCATAACCAAGATTTATCAGCAATAATTTTTAAGCAAAGAGTGGGGTCATATTTAATATAATTTAAATCAAGTACGTAGACATTGTTGATCCTTTTTCCTTAAAAAATAATGTTGTTATTCAAGCTTATTATGCAACTAGTAGACAGAAATTTTATGTTGAAGCCTTTATCACAGAGCTGACTAATGCTGAGCAAGTTATATTTCAAGCCATCTACTAGTAAAATATTTTTAATGATTAAATTTAAAGAGTTGCCAAATATACCTGACCCCACCACTCTCCTGGTGGTGTTATCTCCAAGTGTTACCTTGCCTCCTACCATGACCTCTAGTGAAATAAATTAACTTACATCTCCAGTCATATGCCTTGAATATCCACTATCCAGGTACCACATGCTCTCACAAGGCCTTCTATGAGAGCAACCCTACAAAAGTATCAGATGTTAGATTTGGGAACCCAAACAAGTTTGGGTTCCATCTTATGTAAAGAAGAGTGAAATATATGCATGTTATGTTGTGAGTTTTGAACTTTAGGTATCCACACTAAATATGTTCTACAGTGAACGGTGCAAGTGTGGGATTACATATGTCCTTGCATGCCACAAAAAAAAACATCTAATGCTAGAAAAAGGATTTATTAATCTACTAGAGCTATGGTGCCTCTTCCTAAGTTTGAATGATGCATGTTGATCTAATGGATTGTGAAACTCAAGCATTATGAGTGGTTTTTTATTTTCTTTGAAAGAAATTAATTTAGCTTCTAAAAACATATTTATTTTTTCAAGAATTAACTTTTCTATTTTCAAAGCACGCTCCATACTATCTAAATCAATTACAAGAGTATCTAAGTCCTTATATGTATTTTCTAATTCAACATATAGACTTTTTAAGGAATTATACTCATTTGTTAAATCAAGTTGCTTTTTATTCAATTCATCTATTTCATCAAGTAAAATCATATGATTCCTGTCTATAGTGGAATTATCTTTTCTCAGGCACTCATGCTCCATTTGCAAAGTTAAAAAATTAGTTTTAAGGCTAACATGTAGTTTCTTGAGCTTCGTATATGAAGGATGAATTTTTTAGAAACTTTAAGTAATTGATTATAAGTAAGCTCACATACCACTTCTTGATCAGAGTGATCAAGATTTTTATTAGACATTAAATACAGGTTTGTTACCTCCTCTTCAGCTTCAGTTTCAGAGGAGTCTGATGCTAAGTCTGCCCAAAGAGCCTTTTGGATCATTTTATTTTTTTTTATGAACTTAGATTTTCCCTCACCCTTCTCCTTTCTTGGAGGAGCTTTCAGAGTTGGGCAATCATACTTTAGATGCCCTGACTTCCTGCATTCAAAATAATTAACATCATAAGAAACTTTAGAATTCTTATGGTTCGTACCTTTCTTTTATTTCTGATGATATTTTTTCTTATTCCTTAAGAAGCTCTTGAATTTCCTAGTAACTAAAGTAATAACATCATTTTCAAAACTAAAATAATCAGTGTCAGATTCATTAGCCTTTAAGGATACAATTTTCTCCTTTTTCTTCTCTCCTGCATCAAACTACCTTTGGTTCACTCCTTTCTCATAAGCAATTAGTGATACAGGTAAGTTATCAATTGAATAAATATCCAAATCCTTAGATTCAATAATGATAGTAATTTTTTTGTCAAAGTAAAAAGGTAAATAACTCATAATAATGTTAACTTTTTTATAGTATGTTAGTTCGCTTCCTAAGGCATGGAAGGATGTAATAATTTGTATAAACCTAGTATACATTTCATAAATAGATTTGCTAGGTTTCATGAAAAAAAATTCATAGTCATGCAGAAGAATGTTCAGTCAAGATTATTTAACTTTATTTGTACATTCGTATGTTTTGCATAATCTGTCCCAAATTTCTTTTCCTATAGAGCAAGTGGAAACATGTATATAGTCTTAAGATTTTAAGGCACAAAAAAAAAAGTTCAAACACTTGGCATTCAGTTGTGCTAAATCTCTATCTTCAATAGTCCAATTACAAAAAGGAACTTCAATTTTTATGCCATTAACAAGTTTAAAAGATGTAGAATAACCTTCCTTAACTAATATTCACTTGCAATAATCAATATATTGTAAAAAGGTGGATATGCATATTTTCCAAAAATCAAAAGGTATATTATCAAAAAGATTGTCTAGTGACTGAATAACCTTTTGCGGTGTTTCTATTTCCAAAGTTAGCCATATATCAAAATTCAAAAGTTTTCTAAAATTTAATTTTATGAATCCTGCTATGATACTACTTAAAAGTTCATGAGGGATGTTAAACCCTAAAAACTAGCCAGAAGCTCTATTTGGATGATAAAAATCATCTTCTTCTGGTTGTTTCTATGTTTGATTTTTCTGGAGCTGTGGTTTGTTTCGTCTCTGGTCTGTGGGTGTTTGGGTGGTTTGATGTGGTACTGTTTCTCTATATCCTGGATTGCACTTATGGTTATTCTAAGATTTGCTGGAGGATCTTTTATATGATCCTTTTGGTTGGTTTCCTGAGTAGGATTGAGTGGCTGGTGGTACTTCCTAATGAAGCTTATTTTTTTGCTAGATTTCTGTGCTCGTGTAGTTACCATCCTATGATTGGCTTTGTTGTTTCTTGTGGTGTTGTCCTATGTTTATCCTATATTTTGTTGTGTGGTATTATCTTGAATTTAAATTATTTCCTTATCTCTAACCTATGCTTTGATAGTGAGATCTGTTGTTTCAGCTGTTGGAAGACTTATGGTTGGAAGGATTGGATTATTTGTATTCTGAACTCCTATGTTCTGATTTCAGAGATTGGTTTTACTTTGGTCTTTTTTCACTTTTATTTTTTCTTTCACTACTTTTATTATAGTTTTTTTGCTGATACTATTTTTTCGCATAGTTTTCCTGTTTGCTGTCTCTCTTTTTTGCAGAGGACGCTGATCAGGATTGGCTTCATTTTTTATAGAAAGACTGAGACATACTACTATCCTTTGCTCTTTATTTTTTCGATGCTTGTCTATAACATCAATAGAATGTTACTAAGGTTATTGTATTTTTTTGGTAGCTCCTTTGAGCTGTAGTGAGCCGATAGTTTCCTTTAAGGACTATGTAACCTATTTTTTATATTAACTCGTAGGCCCCTCCGTGGGTTGTAACACAAAAAAAAAAGAAGGGGTGAATTGGTAGTTTTAAAAAATCTTAAATAAAAAGAAAATATTTTTTATCATTTTAAATATTTTGAAACAAAAAAATAACTCTTGATGCGGAAGAAAAATAATTTTCATAATAACAATACAATAAGATATTTCAATCACAAAACAAATCACAGAAATGTGTGGAAATAAAATGTGGTAAAAGTAATAAGAAAGAACACACCAAATTTTATAGTGATTTGGTCAAATATAACCTACATCCGCTCCTTAGAGACTCCATCTTCAAGTATTACACTAAATTAAAGTGACTCCCCTTTTTCTCCCACAACAAGGCGGAGTAGTTCTTACAAAATCTCTCCACTAAAATGGTGAGGTAGAGAACCTTGAATCTTTTTTCACCCACCTGGTGAAGGCAGAGAACCCAAAAATCTTTTTACTCCCTCCTGGAGTAGGTAGAGAACCTAGATTTAATATTGAAGATGATCTCCCTAGGGCCACCAAGGAATTAATGGAGCAACTCAAAGAAGACAACAAACATCTTGCTTGGAGTAACCTTTGTGATTCTCTCACAAATTCCCCCTCCTAAGGATCTATCTCTCTCAAGCTCTCCCTCTTCGTTCTCTAAGCTCCTTCTTGGATCAACTCCATAATAAAAGATTAACTCAAGGGTTAATAGAAATGCTTAAATAGAGAGCCACCAAAAAATCCCTAATTTTAAATTCTGTGTAACAGATTGTCTTGTACGATTAGTATAAAATAGCCCTTTCATCCAGGACGAATGGAATTACTTTGTACAATTAGTTCAAGAGAATTAAGTTGATCGTTATGTATGATACAAAGATCATCCTAGATGATTATTATTAAAGTATTAAACTTCGTTTAGTATGATGTCTGGTGGTGCCTTATCATCCCATGCACTTCTTTGTCGTTCGGTACAATATGTATATATCATCCAGGATGATTAGTTAAAAAGTTATGGTATCGTCTAGTATGATAGTTGGTCATACCTTATCGTACCAAGCTGTTATCTATCGTCCAAGGAGATCATCACTGATCATCCTGTACGATCATATCGAATTATATTTTACAATAATTGTTCTCCTAATTACAAGATTAATTTAGGAATGATTGTGCCAAATCATCCAGGACGATTAACATAATTTTGTACGATTAGTACAAAATTTGAAAATTAAAATATTTCCTAAATTATGGTTGGCAGCTATTTTCACAATCTAAATTGATCGTCTTGGACAAAATAGATTGTCCAATACTATTAGTTTAATCACTCTTAAAATTGAGAAGCCCTAATTAGTGTTTCTATTTTTAACTGATTGCCTAGTATAATTTGAGATCATCTTGTATGATTAGGTAAAAAAATATAGAATTCTCTAACTTACCAAAATTCTCCCCATGACTGTGTGTATGTAAGGTTACTTAGCTTGGAATCTATCAGATACATGACTTGACTCAAGAAAGATAAGAGGTACATTGAATTTGAAGTTACAGATTGACTCAACCCTAGTCTACCCGATCTTGAGCTGATTTGCTTTCAAGTGATCTTGAAGACCTAAATAGTTAGTAAGAAGAGCAAGCAAAAAGATATGAAATAAGAATAATGTTAAAGAAATAAGAATGTTTTTCTATCATCAAAATCACAGTACTTGGATCTAGATTTGCAACACTTTCATTCTCCACTCATTCTAATTCCTCTTCGGATGAAAAAAAATTTCTCTTTTTATTCATGATCATGTCGTTGTTGTACTCGCAAGGGAATAAAAGGTGATGCATCTTATTATCACTAATAAACTTAAAGAATGGGTTACTCACTTGTATACCCCACTATATAAATAACTTCAACTATCATAATCTCATCATCATCCATTTATTTCCACTTCTTTGTGTTGTGTCTTTGTATACCCCACTATATAAACAACTTCAACTATCATAATCTCATCATCATCCATTTATTTCCACTTCTTTGTGTTGTGTCTTCACCAAATTTGAAGTTTGAGGTATATCACCCAAAGTACACACAAGCTTCCACACATTTTCATTTTCAATATATCTTTTCTCTTGAGGCTTTGACCTCCAAACTTGCTTAATTTACCACTATGCCCTTTTGGTGGTAGATTCTTGGACACATAATCCAAGTTTTACACCCTAACGTGTATTTATGATAGTTCTTTCAACTTTTCTTTAGCAATTACAGTATAGGTTATCTCTTGTTGATAGAAGCTTGGTTAATTTCAATGACAAATAGCCTTTTAAATTTCTTCTTCATTAAGTCTTTCTCCATAATAACTTTTTAGAACTCGATGAACATGAACATATAAGTTTTTGGCTTCTTTCTTCTTAGAGGTAGGTGCTATGCATAATAAAACTAATTTGAGCCACCAATTGAAATATTCCCTTTTACACAATTTAGAATTTCAATTTTTTTCTAGTGAGAATAGTTGCTTCTAGCTCTAGAGTTAGTTCTTAATTGATTGTTTGAGCAATAGATGTTGGGCTCTATATTCATCATTACCACTTCTTTTTTGCCTCATCGACAATTCTCATCCATATGAAAAAACTTCAGCATTGTGCCTTGTGGTTGTGAAAGGTTCAACGGGAAAGGTGGTAGTGTTTATAAACACTAACAAAACCCTTTTACATATAAGAATCTGTATCATAGTTTGGGTTTCACTAATAATCAATCTGTCAAACAAAGAGATCCTCTTCTTAGGAATCTCTATAGAAAAATAAATTTTAGTATTTCTTTCATTTTGTTTGGATAGATGGGCTCTTCATGTGGGTTCTTTAGCAGATCCAGGCCTCCTGACAAGCCTTTGGACAATTATGCTAGTGACGGGCACCACAACAGCTCTATCATTTGCAGTAGGAATCTTGAGGCCACTTAAGTAGATGGAGGCTCCATTATCTCTAGTATTGATAACGATATTGGCAAGCTGGAAGTTGGCTCTATATCTCCACTGTAAGAAGAGGTGTTATGAAGATTAATTCTACATAAATAAAAAGTGGCAGTAATCAGTATTTGACATGACATCCTACACTTTCAAAATATAAATGTACAAAAATATATGATATTTCAAATTAAATTTAAACAATATGTGGATGTTATTTTGTAGTTAATTTTAAATTTTAACTATATTGTTATTTAGTCGGTATTATAATGAATGAACAAACAATAAAAGAAGAAAAGATAAATCTTCCTTAGTGGAACTGCTAGAAATTTGTACTCTCCAAAAATTCACACCATGTTTTTGCTTAAACAGCTTTTTAACTTTTGGAGCCAAATTTTTTGAAGCCATTAAGTTATAGATAAAACACAACCTAAACATTTTTCCTTATTCCATAAGAATTTTATGATATCATTCTAAGCTTTTGATAGGCATAAACCCTTGTGGTTAGTTATCTCTTCATGTCACAAGTGAGAACTTAAATTAAGTCTAGTAATTATAAGATAATTTTTTGACATATAGTAGCTATAAATTTGATTTAGTATTGAGAATTTACCATCATTTATTGAGAGTCTAATTTAATCATTTGTTTTGAGGAAAAATTGCTTGATTGGAGGGCACCTATCATAAACGTTTACCAGTGGTGTCATTTAGAGATAAATATTTCAATCTGAGAACACATGCAACATTCTTATTAGAGAGGATCATTTGATAATGAATTCAAATGATTCTCTCAATAGTACTGATACGTCATGTAAAAATTATCTTGATCTGACACGTATCTCGAGGCAAAAAGCTAGTTGAAAACTTCAAAATTTAATTTCGGGAGCATCCGAACTCCGATTTAAGCAAGCTTACACTCAAACTGAGCGTCTCGGAAATACAAACCCGACGACACCAAGTTCAACCCAATCCGAGCCCAAATGAGTCCAAATAAAGGGCTCAAAGTGCTGTCGGAAGGTTCAAACAGCAATTTGAGTTACCAAAAGGTCTCCGATTTTAACGAGCTTATACTCGAATCGAACGGCTCGACGAGACGAATCCAAGGAGCCCAAGATCGCTGAATTCCGACATAATTAAGGCCTCCAAATGTCCAACGAACGGTGCACGATTGAAGGGTTCACTATCGACCGTCCATTCGAACCACTCCCTATTCGCCCTTGATCTCACTCCTCTGAGGCCCTCACCTTCGTCAGAGGCCCTAACCTTCGCCAGAGGCCCTCACTTTTATCAGCGGCCTTCACCCTCGCCAAAGGCCCTTACCTTTGCCAGAGGCCCTTTTCTTCATCAGATTATCATCAAAGGTCGTATGCTCCACCAGAACATCACATGAGGCCTTCACATTTGTCAAAGGCCCTCACCATCACATGAGGCCTTCACATTAGTTAAAGGACCTCACCAACACCTGAGGCATTCACCTTCACCTGAGGCCCTCACCTTCGCCAGAGGCCCTCATCTTCCCCAAAAGCCCACTCCTCCGCTAGACTACCACCTGACGTCGTTACTTTGTCGGAACACCACCTGAGGCCTGGACTTTTGCTGAGCCACTACCTAACATCCAGAGTTCTACCAAAGTACCGCCCTACTACAAAGATCCTTCTAACCTTCGTCGCCTACTACGGTCCATCTGACCTCCATCACAAGACAACGGTCTTTTAGACCCCAGTCTCCTACCGACTACGGTCCTTCAGGCCTTCGTCACCTACTACGGTCATTCCAACCTCCATCAACAGACAATGGTCTTTCTGACCCCGATCTCCTGCCAACTATAGTCCTTCTGACCAGACAAACATTTATATGTAATTCCTACTATGTAATGCAATCTGTATGATGTAGATTTGCTACATCAATCCAAGGCCTTCTCCCAAGGAAGAGCCTCATTTGTAACGACTACAAATACTAGTGGATCCATTCAAACTGGGCCAGGCCCCGTGGTTTTTCCCCCTTTTTAGGGGTTTTCCATGTAAAAACTCTGGTGTATCTTATGAATGTTTCACCCCCTCTTATCTTTTTGTGTGCTCGATCTTCGTACAATACTAAGACGTTAAACCATATATTTCTCTATCGCCGCGAATACTCCAGGACGCAACAGTTTGGCGCCGTCTGTGGGAACGTGGTTCTTGACTGGGGGGCTACTTTTGTTCCAATCTCAAAAGTTTGCTCTTATCAACTTCCTGACATCAGTCATTGTTGCATTAGATGCGGGCTTGGGGGCAACTTTGACCCCAATTCTTGTCAAAAAGATCCTCTGATGCTTTCTATATCAAGATGATATTTTAGGAATATCCGATCAAATGCAAGGATACTTCAAATCTATTGCAAGCTTTATACAGTCCCTTGTTGGACTTCTACTCCTTGGGCAAGGTCTTAATCTCATCCTCAAAAAGGCAGTAATGGTCTAAAGGTAGACTATTCTTCACCTTTGATTCGGAATATACGCGGCTTTCGCTCCCTCCTAATCAAAGCAAAATCAATCCCAGGGGGATTCGATTTGACCTCTTCCACACAGGTTAACATCGGCGAGCAAAGGCTCTGACAAACAACCTCGGATAGGTCTCACATCCTTGGTGGATTCTCCCAACCTATTCCACATAGGTTAACGTCGTCGAGCAAAGGCTCCGACATACAACCTCAAAAAGGTCCTATATCCTTAGTGGATTCTCCCAACCTCTTCCACACAGGTTAACGTCATCGAGCAAAGGCTCTGACATACAACCTCAGATAGGTCTCACATCATTGGTGGATTCTCCCGACCTCTTCCACACAGATTAATGTCGTTGAGCAAAGGCTCCGACATACAACCTCGGAAAGGTCCTACATCCTTAGTGGATTCTCCTGACCTCTTCCACACAGGTTAACGTCGTCGAGCATAGGTTCCGACATACAACCTCGGAAAGGTCCAACATCCTTAGTGGATTCTCCCGACCTCTTCCACACAGGTTAACATCGTCGAGCAAAGGCTCCGACATACAACCTCGAAAAGGTCCTACATCCTTGGTGGATACTCCCGACCTCTTCCACACAGGTTAACGTCGTCGAGCAAAGGCTCCGACATACAACCTCGGAAAGGTCCTACATCCTTAATGGATTATCCCGACCTCTTCCACACAGGTTAACATCGTCGAGCAAAGGCTCCGACATACAACCTAGGAAAGGTC
>NW_021319083.1:160075-203163 GCF_001605985.2 Dendrobium catenatum | reverse complement strand
AGGAAGAAGCTCCTCCTCGACCACCGCCGGAACCTCGCTGGACCACCACCGGAGCCTCGCCGGACCACCATCGGAGCCTCGCCGGACCACCGTCGGAGCCTCGCCGGATAACCGTCGAAGCCTCGCCGGACTACCGCCGAAGTTTCGCCGCACCACCATCTCAAGGCCCGATGTTCAGGCCCGACGTGCTACTGAAGGCCTGACATTCAGACCCAACATTCTGCTCAAGGCCCGACTTTCAGGCCTGACGTCTTCATCTGAGGCCCTCACCTTCATCAGAGGCCCTAACCTTTGCCAGAGGCCCTCACTTTTACCAGCGGCCTTCACCCACTCCAAAGGCCCTTACCTTTGCTAGAGGCCCTTATCTTCATTAGATTATCATCAAAGCCCGTATGCTCCACCAGAACATCACATGAGGCCTTCACATTTGTCAAAGGCCCTCACCATCACATGAGGCCTTCACATTCGTCAAAGGCCCTCACCAACACCTAAGGCCTTCACCTTCACCTGAGGCCCTCACCTTCGCCAGAGGCCCTCATCTTCTCCAAAAGCCCGCTCCTCCGCTAGACTATCACCTGACGTCGTTGCTTTGTCGGAACACCACCTGAGGCCTGGACTTTTGCTGAGCCACTACCTGACGTCCAGAGTTCTACCAAAGTACCGCCCTACTACAACGGTCCTTCTAACCTTCGTCGTCTACTACGGTCCATCTGACCTCCATCACAAGACAACGGTCTTTTAGACCTCAGTCTCCTACCGACTACGGTCCTTCAGGCCTTCGTCGCCTACTACGGTCATTCCGACCTCCATCAACAGACAATGGTCTTTCTGACCCCGGTCTCCTGCCGACTACGGTCCTTCTGACCAGACAAACATGTATATGTAATTCCTACTATGTAATGCAATCTGTATGATGTACATTTGCTACATCAATCCAAGGCCTTCTCCCAAGGAAGAGCCTCATTTGTAACGACTACAAATACTAGTGGATCCATTCAAACTGGGCCAGGCCCCGTGATTTTTCCCCTTTTTAGGGGTTTTCCACGTAAAAAATCTGGTGTCTCTTATGAATGTTTCACCCCCTCTTATCTGTTTGTGTGCTGGATCTTCGTACAATGCTAAGACGTTAAACCATATATTTCTCTATCACCGCGAATACTCCAGGACGCAACAAGTACATTATCTTTTTATGATTGATGTTATCTCAAATTTGTTACCCTTGTTAATGATTATAAAGGATGGATAAATGTTTACTTTAAGAGTGTGGGTGTTGTATCTCACTTCAAATATTTTCACATTTTTTTAAATTATTATACTTTTGAATTCATTCATTAGCATATATCTCTAAGGTGGTTTGTATTGGTGTCTTAGGGAATTTTTGAAAGTAAGGTCATCTTTGATTAATATAGTCATCTTCAAGATTTTTTAATAATTTTATTTTGTTACTTGAATATTTTCAACTCCGCATGCTTGCAAATAAAAGATTATATTCAAATATTAATTTTGCTAGCTACCGTATGAGTGATGAAATTGAGAGAGTATGTATTATTTAATGATTTTTTTTTTTTTTGTATAAGTCATTAAAAACCTAATGTGAATATAAAAAAAAAAAAATATCACTAGTTTTTTTTTACAGTTGTAGGTTCATTCGTGATAATAGGATTTACTGTAAATCATTAAAGACTTAACTATTCAAAAATTTCATATGAGGTTCAAATCTTTTCAGCTCTTGTTCTCACAATTAAGTAGAGTTGCGTGGTTGAGAGCATCATGTATTTATGTCAGTGAATCTAATAATTGAAAGAGAGAATTTACTCGTTTTAAAAAGTGATAGAACATTTTTCAAAAGTTAATTACATGACTCTCAAGGTGGAGTGCAACATTCTCAAACATTAAATTCAAGTTTTAACATATTAATTGGAGCACATGTAGACACATTTGATTTTAAAAAGGGCTGTTCATTTGAAAATAATTGTAGATTTACATGATAATTACACACTTTCAAAATGGGAGAAGCTTGGGCTCATCTTTATTTTTAACCTACACAAATTTTGATATACAACTTTGGATGCTAATGCATTTATTTGACACATATGGGTATTCACATAATATTTTAGGTAATTTGATATGTAGTGCACACTTTGATGTATTTACAAAGCATATTTGCACATGTTATGGTGCATTGCATATTACACTTGCATATTTCTTAGTGCACTTGCATGACACGCTTGCAGTTTCTTGATGCTCTTATGTCATGCACCTACATACTTGTATGATCTTCAATGCACTTACACTGTGCGCTAGCATACGCATCAACACTTACACATATTTCTATGTATTTGAATAATACTTTTACATTTCTTTCTATATGTTTGTATAGTGCATTTTGGGAATACACCGACAAAATTTATATTATGTAATTTAACACAACATACACACCCAATCAAAATGTTCACATGACCCATGAGATGCAACATTATACTACTTTATGTCACTTGAAAAATATTCGTTCACGGGGCGCATTATTCACATACAGGACAATTTATTCGCAGGGGACACACATGCTCCTTAACATGGGCCTCACTTAGGATATGCAAACCATGATGTGCAATATATTGGGCAATTCTATTTTGTTTGAAAATCATGCCAATGAATGCAACTATTTGAGAATGTCTGATATAGTAGTTGTTCATGTGAATGCATTTTCATTGAAATGTGCATGTGACTTTTATTTTAAATTCATTATTGCTCGCATTATATCCTCTTGAACACATTTTGCAAATCTACTTATGAGTATCACAAGTTGTAATCCTTCATGTGGTTTTAAAATAGCATAATTAATCAATATATTATTTGCATTTTATTCATGTGGGCCTAAATAGAAGCTTATTCTAGTTCATTTTCAGTCAAAGTTCAACTCATCGAGTATGTTCTTATTAATGCTAAATATTTAGAAAACTTATTTTAAGTGCAGTTAAAAAGTTGTATGCTCGTAAATAAGCACACAATTTCCTTACAAGTTCCTCATAGGTTTAGTTTGTGTTCGATTATTGCGATACATTTTTCATCTCTTAATCATTTTTTTTTCTTTGTATTCGCTCAATTCTTTCATTTTATTATTTTGTATGCTTGTATACTCCAAATGGTTATGTTATTTAATTATTTTCTAAGCTCTATGCAAATCAGGTTCATTTTGAATTTTAACAGCCTCCTGGAGACTCCCTTGTATAAGGGCGTCTTCAAGAGGGTCAAGTCATTCCCACCACATTTAAAAAAAGTTGCAAGATTGACATCATGAGATAGCACAATCAAGCTTCTATCCTATAATATTAAGAAAATCGTGCATGGGTCTTCATGTACCATTGCAATTTATAATATTTCTCCACCACATTGAAATAACATGCACAAGTACTTAAATTAAAATTCTTTAGCATGCTAAAAAAGCACACAGGTCTTATCCATTATGTCACAAGCATCACGTGCGAGTTTCACCTTCCTCAGCAAGTTCCTGCATGCCTCCTTGGGTCTCTGCCATTGAATGGTAAACTTTGGCTACGAGCAACGAGAATGAAGGAGCAGCAGAGCCAGTGGGAGTGGTTGAGTAAGTGAACAAGGTAATGAAATGGAGGGGGGTCATGCATTGGTAGGGGCAGCATGATATCAAAATAAAAATTTAAAATTATAAATTTATTTCACAATGAATATATTGTATGAATAATTAATCATTCTTTCCATTACACCCATTAAAATGTTGAGTTTTAGAATCCATCATGATTAAATGTTCATTTTTTTCTGAGCGTTTAAAAAATTCATCTGAAATGTTTTATTTTTAAAAATGTGTTTCTAAACAAATCGATTATCCAGAAAACTGTACAGAGATTTAGGCATCAAATCCAACACAGTAAAAATAATAATAAAATCCAACACAGTAACCATAGCAGAATTTATTTTTCAGCTGTTGTGGTCAAGTAAAACAAATAAATGGTGCTAACAAAACAAGCCAAAAGTGTAGATGGATAATTATTCATTTCTTTTATAAAAACAGTTATTTAGAATCTGCAGTACCCAAGGTTATAAAGATTGAAGCAGATGTCTTCAAGGCCTGCAGCAGAACAAAAGGAAGCAACTTGATGATTTCTTTAATTTTCTATTCTGTTCAGATGGAGATACAAATGACAAATCAATTGAACCATACATAGTTTTATAATTCATTGATTGGATTCCTGACTGGTTATTGAAGAGGTTATGCCCATTTCCATGTGTTTTGTGCTTCAAACAAAGGCAAACTTTGCTAAATATTGAGGATAATATGCAAGCGTAGTCATTCATTCTTCTTCCTCTTCTTCAGTGCCGCCAATCCCCAGCCATCTGGTGAAAGCAAAAAGGAACTCTTTGAAGGTGACCATTCCATTCTTATCCCAATCCATCTCATCTGCGGTAAGAGAACATAGGAACATATTGTGTCACGAAAACTCTGCTCTTCAAATTTGAATGACAAGCAATTCAACCTGCGAAAGCGGAAAATACTATGCTGCAAACCTAAAAATGAAATGAAGATAACAGAGACCAAAAAGAATATTCTGCAAGTTTGCGATTGAGGAAGAAAAGAAGCGAAATTTGATGGTGCTCTTAATTCCAGATATTCATTGAGAGGGAGAGAGGAGCCCAAAGCTTATTTCACTTATCTTGCACATCCCAATTCTCTCCAAGAGGAAGTATTCATATTGCATATCCTAATTCTCTCCAAGAGAAAGTATTTATAGAATAACAAAGACTTCTAGTGTGTCACTAAGCACATAATAACAACTTAATCAGGCTAACTAGCGATGAAATGCAAAGACCCATAATGGTCGACTCACTTAATCTAATGTGACTATTATATTTATTACTTAACATATCAACAGCTTTGCAAACAAGAATGTAGATTGAAACAAACTTTTTAGTTGCAATTAGTACATTGAAATCAAAAGGAAGTTTCACCAAACGAATCCCAGATCTTCATTCAACATATGAAGATGAGGAATGGCATTTTAAGCAAACGCAGGTGATCTTAAACAAAAACCCAAAGACAAGTGAAAAAATACACTGGAAGTGGCTTAAGAAATGAAAGAAACAACTGAAATGGCAAACACATAAGAATAATTTATCTGCTATTCAAATTTGAGTTTTGTGTTTGAGTTTGTTTTTGTTTGAGTTTTAGTTTGAGAGCTGTTGTATGTTTTAGTGTAACCATTAGTTTATGATCTTTCTCCTTTTTTTCTTTTTTTTTTTAGTTGATTGCATTTTTAAATTTAATTAATTAAGAAATCAATTAATTAAGAAAAAATTTAATTCAAAACTATGTTATATTGTGGGCTCCGAAAATTCGGCCCCGGCCTCCCCGCCGCGCTTTTCTTTTTATTTGAGCAAGGGAGTTTTAACCGAATAAGTTCCGGGGTAAATTTTGGAAGGCAGATGGGTTTGTAGATAAGACACTACCCAGAGATTTCGCCCTCATTTTGCGAGGACTTTATGATCTGAGTTCTGGTTTCCTATAGGCGCAAGCCCCTATAGTTAATTACCCCTCCCGATAACAAGAGAGACTTTCGATTAAGGCTAGTCGTCAATCTAGATACGTAGAGAATACGTGTATCTGGCATATAGTAGCAGCATAGGTTTTAGGTATTTGAAATTTTTGGAAGTTTGAGAATTTGGAAAATTTTGATATTTAAAACTAAAAATTGCACCATCTTATACTTAAATCGGATGGTGGGGGAATGGATGATAGACCCGATTAAGATCCCATGGTTCCGTCGTCCCGGGCCATCGTGGTCCTGGTCTACTTAGTCAGAGGAGGTAGTCGACCCAACCTGACAGAAAGATCCTTGTCGGCAGCCATGGGTTGCTTCGTCCAAGGGTACCTTGTAGACCTGGGTTGGATGTTTGTCTAAGGGGACAAATTGAATCCACCTAGCTTACAGAGGGCTTTGTGCCCAATCAATCATATTCTATTGATTCATATCTCAAGGATTTAACGTCATTAAGGAGCGTATTAGCTTTGGCCATAACCGCTATCTGTGGTGCCATTTTGGCGCAAAACACTCGGTTCAGAGGGCCCCGGGTCATAACCGTTTACTGCAGTGCCATTTGGCGGCGAACCTGCCGGTTAGAGGACACGTACACGTCCTTACTGGCAAGAGATTGTTTGAGAATGTATCTAATGATATTTCGACTAGACATTTGGCTCTTTGTGAGCTGAGTTTATTTTGAAATATGTCCACCCGACAGACCGTTGTGGAAGGGTGGATGGATTTTGCTTTAAGTGTGTTGATGGATTGATTTCATTTTTAAATATATGGAATTTGGGCTTTTTGTGGAGCTTTGGATTTTGGGGATTTTTGGATTTTTGTGGATATTTGGATAGAGCTTTGGAATATTTGGGATTTTTTTGGAATTTTAGGTGGAGCTTTGGAATATTTGAAATAAAACTTTGGATATTTGGGAGATATTTGAAAATATTTGGGGAACCCCTCCGGTTGAGATCTGCATTCAACACAGCCATCATCGGGGTGTTTGGGGTCATTTTCTCTTTTTGTTGATTGAACCCTGTCAACTCGATCAAGCTATTGATCGAGGATCGGATTTTGTAGGCTTTATGCCCTTGATAGTGAATTCTTATTGTTATAGGTCTTGAAGGCCTAATATGAATGTATTAAGACAAATATGACGGTCGCCACAACCGTATATTTGTTTGACGGTTCGAACCCTGTCGACTCCTATTGATCCGTATAGAAGGATCGGGTTCGAACTAGAATTCACTTAATAACCCGCGCAGCATCCCTAGATGTCACGTGTGTACCAATAAAAAGCTCGTCGGGGCCCATGCGGGTTGAGATTGTACTTTCCCGTTTAGTGTACCTATGTGTATACAATTTATAGTGCACGTGCAGGGGTATTTATTTCAAGACTTTGTTGACGCCTTCTGTCCGCTTACATAGAAGTTGCGGATCCGGTGGCGTTCGTCTTGATGTTGACTCCCCCCTTCTCGTTCACCGGGGGAAGGTCTTTCTTGAAATTTGTGATAATTATCAGGCTCTTTAGTGTAGTAGAATTATTATTTTCGGTGTTTGTGGACACCAGAATTGTTTTCTTCTCAAGTATAGAGCTAAGAAGAGATTTCGGACATCTTTTTTCCTTTTACCAGGGGGTGTCCTCTTTCGTACATCGGATTGCCTTTATACTTGGTGTACTGACAGCACTTTTGATCATCATTGTCATAGGTGATATCTACACTTGTGCTCACAACGGTTCGCTACACTTACAAGGTTCTTACTGTTGTTATCTACAAGTGGCTTGTAGTCATTTGCAGGGGACCGCTGTATCAGCTACGAGTTCCTAGGAGTATTCGTAGGAGAACCTTACTTTTGCAATTGAAACACCTTTCACCAATCTCAGGTGGTCTACTGATTGCATTTTGTAGAGACGGATCATAATTTGATACGGTCTTTTAAAGATGCCCTAGGAAAGTCATTTACACCAAGTACCATATCGGCGATTGTACTTGCTTGCAAGGACGGATCTTCTACTATCAAGTAGTAATGCTGCCTTCTCAATCTACAGGCAATATTGCTAGCATTGGAGGTTTTAATGGTGTATTTGGGGGACATACACATTAAATAACCATTCGTTGTCCTTGTGAGTACATTGCATTTAACTTTGTAGGAGCTATTGTAAGAGTTTGTTGCATTTGTTTGACACTGAACTGTCACTTCTTGTCATTATGTCGCCTGATAGTTCTTGCATCTATAATTTCATATTTGACTTGATTTGAATTTAGTTTCAACTTTGATTTATTTCATTTAACTTGGTCTTTAGGAGTCATTTGAATTTGTTCAAGTTCAAGTCCACAGTCCATGAGCCCTCTGTTCTATTTCATTTGAGTCCCAACTTTTGTTCCTTTTAAGTTCAAACAGGTCCGAGCGTAGCAATATTTCACACGAAATTTCGGCAGCCTCTCGGCGTCTCCCCCGTTTAGGGGAAAACTACGAGAAACTGGGCCTTTCCCACCACACGCAATAAAGGCGTGTATGGTAGGTGTCCTCTAACGAGGACACCGCGGCCGTGATTTTTTGTTCCTCCCACCACGCGCAATAAAGGCGTGTATGGGGTCTTTTGACGGAACCTGTTTAAATGACACAATTGCTTTCCCCCACTCGGGGGTACTTATAAATGCCCTGCCTTGCCGTAGGTGCCGCACCGGGGTCCCATCCCACCACGCGCAATAAAGGCGTGTATAGGCGATTTTCCAGGTGCGCCACGAACCGCCGAAGTAGAGTTTAGGCGATTGCTCGCTTCGTCGTAAGCATCAGACCGACGTCCATCCCACCACGCACATAAAGGCGTGCATATGAGTTTTTTCCGGTCTGCTGCAAACAACGACGCGAGAATCTGAGTTTAGAGAGTTCGTACCTTCGCGGGCTTCGATGGTACCTGTTTAAAAAATGCACAGTTTGCTTTCCCCCGCTCGAGTGTACTTATGAGTGACCCCGCCTCGCGTAGGTGCTGCATCCGGGGTCCTTCCCACCATGTCAATAAAGACATGTATAGGCGGTTTTCCGGTGCGCCACGAACCCGAAGTAGAGCTTAGGCATTCCCGCCTCGTCGTAGGCGTCGGACCGGGGTCCCATCCCACCACGCGCAATAAAGTGTATAGGCAGTTTTCCGGTCCGCCGCACACAACGGAAGCGAGGATCTGAGTTTAGAAAGTTCGTACCTTCACGGGCTTTGACGGTGTTGGCACGTAGATGGCACGTAGATCGAAGCAGCGAGGACAAGCATTTTATGCATGTATATTTAATTAGATGAACATTAGTTAACTATAATTAATAATAATTAAATTTAATTAATTATAATTAACTAAATTAATGATAATTAATATAAAAAATGAAATAATTAATTATGAATAAATTTAATTATTCATGATTAATTAAAAATTATCATTTTCCTTTATTAATTATAATTAAAATAATTAAATTATAATTAATATAATTAATTAAAGTTAATTATCATTAATTAATATTAATATAATTAAATAATAAATACATATATATATATATATATATTATTATATATATATATATAATTATTATAATATATATATATATATATATATATATATATATATATATTTTTTTTTTTTTTTTATTTATGGGATTTGGCTGAGAAGCACATGAAAGGGAGCAAAGTTACCTTCACAGCCTTTGAGTTCCAGTTGTTGTTTCCACTCAAAACATTGTAACTTCCGACCGGGCCGGAAGAAATGTCGTGGAAGGAGCGAATTCGGCCAGCAAAGGAGGAGGCACCGGTTTCTCCCTCTCCCTCTCTCTCTCTGTGTGAGGATCGGGATCAAGCCCTCACAGCCGGCGGAGCTCCTGTTGCTTCTGATCAAAACGTCTTCCGATCCGATAGCAAGGAAGCGTCGTCGAATGACAGCACAGGAGGCAGCGAGTGAAGTCGGACAGGGGAGGCGGGATCGGGCAAAAGGCGGCTACAGGTAAGGGAGGAATCGGGACTTGAGACGTGGAGCAGGCAGTGGAGGATCGGTCGGCCAGAGACAGAGGAGTTCGACGGGGCTCAAGGTGGAGAAGTCGGCACACGGTTTGGAAGAGGAAGAGGTTAGGAACAAAGCTCCTTTCTCTCTCTCTCTCTCTCTCTCTCTCTCTCTCTCTTCAGGCTTGGATTCGGCACAGTGAGACGGGAAAGGAGGGAGGAGGTTGGAGCTGAGGGAGTATCGTGGGAGAGAGCAGTTCGCGTGAGGGGGAAGAGTTTCGGGATAGAGAGTTCGAACGAGGATGGACTGGCTTCATTCGGTCGGCTTTTAAAGATGTCGAAGAGCAGCGATCGAGGCCGGGATTTGAGCAGGAATCGCGGGATGCGACTCAAACGGCGCAGAGCTACAGGATTTTATGGGATTTCTGCACGAATTCGGCCGAATTTTAGGTACGCTTTAAGTCATATTTTTTTTGTCTTTTGGCTGTAATATTGAGGTTAACATATATTTCGATTTAATTAATTAATTCATTAAAGTATTTTCATGGTTATTTAATTAAATTAACAAATTACCATTTAAATTAACTAAAATTACAGCCTTCACATATGAACAACAAATTTAAATAATCTCAAGTACTCTCAAATTATTTTTTAAAACTGCCTCGAATTATTTTTATAAATAACTTAAAAAAAATCACCATCTCTCTCTCTTATTTGATTAATAAAATGCTTTTCATTTTCCTCGAAAATCTAGCAGGCTCTCAACGTCCCCTCCCCGTGAGGCGAGGTTGGGATGACACTTACTTCTCACCCTAATCAAAAATACAACAGCACTTGTCTTGAAATTGGAAGGTACCTATTGCTTAATATTTTATTTATTTATTTTTTATTATATATCATTTTTTTTAAAATACGACAACTTCCTGATTTCCCCTCCCCACAAGAACAGATTGGGATTGCACTTACCATTGTTCTTCTCGCCCGGAACAAAGATACGACGATGCAAGGTCTTCAAATTATAATAATCCCGTCCGGATTAAAGACACATTGACACGGGATCTTCAAATCATAATCCTGCCCGGATTATAGATACAATGGCATAGGTCTTGAAATTAAAATATATGTTTGCTTTATTATTATGAGGATATTACTAGCATAAATCAATTTGGATGGTTGAAGTGGAGGAATGCATCGGGCTTGTTGTGTGATAGAGAATGTTGCAACTTTGAATTCAAGATTCAGTTTGATATAATGTGATTTTTTTATGATAATAAAATATTATTATTATGATTACTATTTCTCCTAACATACATTGGTTAATTCCGCTGCTCCAAAATGCTGAGATGCTAAATCAAAAATATGGCTGGAACAACAGTTAGCACTAGCAACACGATTGAAAGAAGCAACTAGCTCTTTCTTCAAGGCAGTGAGTCTCAAGTCCATAGCACATAACAATTCATTCATTATAAATTTAGGAGTGATAACCTAGGATCTCTTATTTATAGACAAATAATCCCTTTCACATTGCTTCTCTCATTCCCTCTCCCGCAATATATCCCGACAACACTCCTCTTCGCATATAACAAGTTCTTGACAAAAAGCTGTTGACCTCATTTCTGCGCATCTACCCTTGAGCAGGTCTGATTGATTCAATCGAGCCCCATCGAGCCTAATTTGATTCAAATCGGCATTGATTTGGGTTTATTTTTAGGAAATTAACATAATAAAACCCAATTCAACCCAAGTCGATGCGAATTGGTTCAAATATGGCTCAACCCGAACTTAATTTAAACCAAATTGGTCTAATCTAATTCTAACTAAAATCCAATTGGCTTTTCAACCAATTTGAATCCAATTCCAAATTAAGGAAATGATCTGACGAATCCAATTTCACGTGATCTACGTTTCAGCCAAAATCTCATGATTGCAACGATTTTTTAAGATTCAAGCAAATAAGGGCATGCATTGGGCAGAGCAAGTTGTGATTTCGTATAGAGAGAGGAAGGTAGGTTGGAAAGAGGAATTCGATTCTATTCACAAGTCTCCCTCCATCCTCTCTCTTGGTTTTGACGCACACGAAGAGGCCAAAGCCCCTTCCTCTCTAGTCTTCTTCTCATTCGTGTACCCCCCTCTCCATCTCCTCTTGTTCGCACATCCCAGGGAGAAGCAAAGGACTCTACGCCTCCATCTCCCTCTCTCATATGAAGTCAAACCCCCTCCTCCTTTCCTCGGTCTCCAACACATGAGTAGCCCTAGTCGAGCCTATCTGTAGGTCCCGCCGATGCCATCCGAAGTCCAACCTCCCGCCCTTCTCTCACACTAAGCAAGCCGACCCAACCCTCTCTAGTGTTCAAGTAACCTTTCTTCTTCCTCCACATTTCCTCTTCTCCTACCTTCTTCTTCCTCTAGATTTCTTTCCCATTCTTCTTATTCTTCATCCCTTCTACAGATTTTTCCCCTTTCTCCATTTCTTCTCTATTTTCTTCCTATCCTCCTCCATTCTTCCCCACAGATTTTTCCTCTTCCATTTATTCTCCACCTCCTTCTATTTCTTTATTGTTTTAGTTTATTTCTTTACCTACATTTTCTTCTTCTTCTTTCTTTTTCATCCATATCTCCTCCTTCTTCTTCTTCTTTTTCTCCTTCAATCTTTCTTCCCCTTACTTTTATTTCCTGAATATTGCTCTTTTCGAGTGTGAGTATTATACAATATGTGATGCAGTAGGTCAGTGTTCTTTTATTGTCTTATTTAATAGATTCCCCTATCATTTAAGCCCTTTTATTCTTGTTATCCCCTAGTTGTGCTTCTCACATTTTAGGAATGCTTTCCATATGGCTTTGCACCAAGCATCCTATACTTCGAGATTCCACGTGCTTGTATTAAGATTAATGTCATGCATAACATAGAAAATTAAGTTGATGGTGGACATTAACCATCACTATACATGAGTGCATTGATATAATTTTATTTCCTATGGTGATAGCATGACAACTTAGAAATCTTAATAGAACTTTGTCTTTTATGGTGATTGGCATGGCATTAGGGATTAAAACACTTTGTTTATTTGATAATTTTAAAAATCCAAACCATACCGCATTATTTATGATTTAATGTGACTTCATTGGTGACAAAATAGTAGATCCATGTTCATAGTTTACTAAAAAAAAAAAAAATTCTGAACATATTCAATGATTTGAATGCTCGTTTTACATGCATTGGGAATATTTCCATTGGCTATGTTCATCTCATGTGGATTATTCATTTTAAAGAAAGGTATGTTATATGCATTGCGTTCTTACAATTTTTTTATAAGTGATTAAATACTTTGTTGGTTACTTAAGAGTTCCATGTATGAATTCTAAAAGAATCGCTAATGATATAAAGTTGTTGAAAGTGCATTGCAAACTATAGTACCATGAGCACGCGATTCAATTATAAACATATACACATAATGTCATTTGTTCCAAATGTTATGTTTATGTGCCTAACAAAATACATTAGAAGACTTGAATGAAGGTAAACTTACACTAATTCACCTTAATGTCTACATCAAGTTAAAGAAATGAGTGGATATTTAAAGTGTTAGCATATACATTCACACTTAACTTTTGTGTATAACCTTGTTTACCTTGTTAACGGCGATCTTGATGAATGTATTAGCTTGTTGCTAAGATTAAAAGATAAGTCATAGTTATTCTTTGAAGAACATTCGTATATATCTATTTCTCTCAAACGTATAAAGATATTTCATGGGTTATGTTAAACCCTCATTCAAAATACAATGACAATTTTCCTTTAGTTCACAAATTGTATAAATTTGTTAGAAAGTTGCATTGTTTGTTTAAAAATAAACATTCCCATGTTATCGTTGTAAATGTTATATTGGTGTATTCAACAAAAAGATGATTGTATGCTCATTCGGTAGTTATGGTAAGGTGTTTATACGCTTGTATGTATCTCCAATAAATATCGAACTCTTAAAATCAACATTTCCAGTTTTGGTATACATATTTGGACTACATTAAGTTATATCTCATCTAATTCATGCTTCCAAAAGGTCTATGAGCTCGAGTAGAGTAAAGAGCTTGTATTCATGCATGTTGTAAATGAAGATGGTATATGGAACATTCATAAAACTTTGTTCTTTATTTTTTATTCATGCTTGATCAAAGAAATTCTTGTATGGGTATATGTTCAAAGCTATCTTATTAATGGATAGATGTATGTAGGATTGCATAATCAAGACGATTTTATCAATGGGCCCCTTCATTTATGAGTTATCTTCGTTCATCACAAATGAATTTGATGTATTTGTATTGATTATCCAAGCTCATTGGCGAGTTTGAATGTATATGTTAGTTGTAAAAATGCCGACTCAATTCTAAGTTTGTAGCTTTTGTTGAACCTGCATATGCATATGCTTTATGTTGCCATGTCATGTTTATATATTCAATGAAGAATTTACATATTAATTATGGTAGAGAACACTCCATATGAGTACCTTGCAAGTGATAGTTGTCTAATGTTTAACAAAATCACACAATTGATTACTATTCATTGTGTTAATAATAGACACTACTTGGCTTATCATTTCAATTTATTAAAATGACATGTGTAAATTGCTTACATTATAGAATTGAACTTCAACGTTAGGTACACATTCAACGTATAGTAAGATCTATGAGTTTGTTGGAAGATTTTCCAAGCATGTTTGAAACTGTGGTGTGGAGATTTGTATCTATGTTAGCAAGCTTCCATGTATCTCATGTATGTTGCCTTATGTGCAATCACCCTCGCATATGCTAGTATGATTTCGTATGCCTTGTATACATTTTCCTTCTATATTCCGTGATAGCAAACTCTATGTTCCATGCTAGTAAACTCTTATATGATTCTTATGTAGCCTCTTTTCACACTCTATGTTAGAAAACTAATGCATATATTTGATGAATTCGAATATTGAATTGCATATTAATTAAATTTTATCAACTTGCATTTCTTTTTTAATAATATCTACTCACATCCCTGTTTTTATTAATTCACTTCTTTGCTTGTGAGGTACGTCGGGCTTGCATACGCATTGGTTAGCAGGTCATGTCTCCCTGGGGCCTTACGAGAAGGCTCCTAATTTATGTCGGGGGCATACTGATATGCCCCGGCATACCACGGTCAGCTATAATTTTTGCAACCCTATAAAGACCTCTATTGTATGTCAAATGACAACATATTATTACATATATTATGGACTGCTATTTTATTTAGCCGCCTAAATATGCATATGGTATGATGTTTAGTTAATTAGCCATAGCTTAGTGCACTTACGAAGTCCTAGCTTTGTTGGCTGGGACTTGCCCCCTCTGTGAACCTTAGAGACCTCCATAATCACCTAGGCATGTAGTGTAGGCTCACCATTGTGCCATGTGCATCGCTATTTTCCTACACAAAGTGGGCACCATTATGATGGCTTTTTTCTTATTTAGGTCAAACATGGTTTTCATAAACACTTTAAAGGAAAATATACAAAAATGAAATAAAATTTAAGCCTTAATATATCAGGTAGATTCATATGTTAGCTTTATGTCGTATATCTCTTAATAAACAGTGTGTTTAGTTTACTGTTTGAGCCTAGTGTATAACTCATGTTTGTGAAGTTTATTTACTCCAAATAACAACATAAAAACTCATTAAAAGATATGAAACCAACCGATAAAATATATCTAACGAACTCATAATCAAACTTAAAATTTATAATGAACCAACTAAAAAGGATATTCACAAATTGGATAGTCATTGAGTAATAAATATAAAATCTACTAACAACAAGATGAATGTTTGGTAACCTCGGCCTACGAGGCTATTAAGTTAACCCCAAGGGAGATTGAAATAAACCTTCTAACCCTGACTTAACAAGGACAATCATCGCTTAACTCAAATAATCATAAACACGTCACCAACAAACTAAACTTTGTAACCTCTATCATATTCAAATTGAAGAATAAAAATGCATATCAAATTCACAAAATTATAATGATTAAAATGACTAATGAAATGTAGCAAAGTATATAAATTTTTAATACTACCCAATCCATTAATAAAGTTTATAGGTGGACTACCTTGAGTTGTAGGGCTACGTATTCTAAGGAGATTTCGTCCTCATGCCCACTGTGACAATATCATGAACCGATTGACGATAAAATTCAATAAAATCCATAAAAATCATTAAAACCCCTTAACCAACCAACAGCTTCAAAAAATCATAACAAATCAAGTAAAAATTAAAAAAAATGCAAAATTAAATCCTATGAACCCCTAACATAACATGCAAAATCTACATTAATTGAGGCAAAATGATAAAATTGCACCTCACAAACTCTCCAGCACTTAAATATACACTAAAACTTTTAACTCAAAACTATATAAAAAAAAAACTTTAAGCAAATAAATAAACTTATTGGAAGAACAAATGAACTTCAAACTATACCTTAGTGCCATAACCCGTGTCAAATTTATATTTATCTTTACACATTTTCCCCCTAACATGTGAAAAGTATATAAGCTGGACTACTTTGAGCTAAGGGGCTACATGTCCTTAAGAGGTTTTGTCCTTATGCCCACTGTCACAATACCAAGTACCTCATAAGGCAAAATGGTTTAAAGATCTACATAAATTGTCTCCTCTAGAAAAAAAAAATGTAATGCCACCCATAGGAACCCTAAACCGCTTCCTTAACCACCCAAGTATTAAACCTTAGGTAGAACCTATATATAGCTGTAGGTAGTGAGTGTTACATTCTCATGTCAGTTTATAAAACTCACAAACCTTAGACATAACAAGATTAGGATTTTTTGTGGTGAGCAATAAGCCCATCTTAGTGTGTCACATATGCCTTACCTCGAGTCTTAGATTACCAAGGAAGGATTAACCGACCCTTGCTATTTTATAATTCTTCCAGCCTTAGTTAAGTGCATGATTGAGGGTTTTCAATTATTTATAACTTTAGCAAAGGTCAGAGCCCATGTATTTGGGTTCTATACAATCAAATGATTAAAACTATAACCCTAAAATCAAATAATAATTAATCCATCATAAATGACTAATCACCTAAGGAGAAATTTAAGGGTTACTAAATTAAACAATAAGAACTCGATCTTGCAACTTGAATCTTTCATCTAATTGGGGATAGTTAGGTGCTATATAGGACAAGCATCCTAGGGTGGGGTAGGGGTGTAAGTGAGCAGAGCCGGCTCGCGCTCGACTCGTTTATGGGCTCGCAAGACGAGCTTATCAAGCTCGAGTTCGAGCTTGAGCCGGCTCGAATAAATATTAATATTTTTAAAATAATTTTATTTTATTTATTAAATTTAAATATTAATAATAATAATAATAATAATAATCACCTAAATTTTATTTAAATGTTAAGCATTTCATATTTTTTAAAAATGTTTATTTAAGTTTTAAAAATCCGGCCTAATTTTTAAATTATTAAAAATCTCGCCTAAATTTAAAAATTCACGCCCATGGTTAACGAGCCGGCTCGAGCTCGTCTACAGTGAGTCGAGCTCGAGTTCGATGTAACGAGCCGAGCCCGATAAGGGTCTAAACTTGACTCGACTCATTTACACCTCTAGGGTAGGGTGTAGCTAGGAAAACATTTTCTATTTTATTTTCTTTTATTTTTTGCGTATGTGATGATGTGGTGATTGTTTTTATCTTGGATTGGTTTTTGTTATTTTATTTTCTATTTTATGGATTAATGAGTGGGCACTTGCCCTTAAATGATTAGAATATTTATAAAAATATCTTCTACAAGTGGTCACGTTCTCAAAGAGCAAAAAAAAAACCATCATGTCAAAAAAAAATGCTTTGATAATTATCATAGATGTGGTTTATAATAGGTAACGCAAGGAATGCTAAGCCATTGGGAATGTGACCCCCTAAGGACTAGGCTCTGGATGATGTGTAAGATTTTTTTTATTATAGTTGTGCTAACGTATTTTTAGGAGATTTTATAATTTTTATTAAAAAAATGTAATTTTTAGTTAGGAAATCCTTGTCGGTGTGTGGGTATTTCAGAAGGCATGATGCTAAATATATGAAGAGAGATCAAGACCTACACTCTATTCAGTGATGTATAGATCTAGGCTGAGTTGTATAAATGGTAGAGTCAGCTACCTCCTTTTCACTTTTCTGGGATGTATTGCAAAACCAAGCTGCATTCATGACAATTAATTATTATTTCTTGTTTGATGATTGGTTTGTTTACTTTGATTATGCATTAGAACTATATATTTTTTATAGGTTTCTTACTTTGCTTTGTTTGGGGGTTGGGATAGAGCCCTCGTTAGGTTCTTTAGGATGTTAAATTTTTAAGAAAAATTAAAATTTCCTTAAATAAGATAAAATGAACATAAGATCTACAATCAACCCATTTTTTAAAAACTAATGCATGATCCCTTGTGGGCAACTTTTTAAAATTTGATTAATATTTCAAGCTCTGTTCACTTCATAGTGACTAATGTCTAAGTCTGATTAGTCCTACCTATGTATGCATGGTCTGAGTCAAAGTATGTAGATTTTATTTTATAACATAGAGGGATAGTTCACTTTGCATAGCATAGTACAATTCATAGTCGGGCTTGATGCTTATTTCCCTCTATGCCTCCCACCAATCTTGCATTTGCATAAGACCGGATTGCATGGATTTGATATGCTAAGGAAAGTTTAGCTGGTACCCGTACCGAGCAGGGTGGTAAATCTAGGTCAGGGCTACTTAGATCCATAATGGGGTTTAGGTTATGAGTCCCCTCGCAGTGTCCTGCATTATTTAGGTCATGAGCTTTAGTACTGAGTGAATAGTACATCCTTTACAGATTTATGGTCAAAGGTTGATGGTATATGTATATCGTTGTATGCCCATTATTTAAAATTGTGCAATATGATGCTCACCTTAGCGCAATTCCAGTGAAAAAATGCCTCAAGGCTTATGCCTCTAGCTTTTTTTATGAGGCTGTCCTTAAGGCACTCCTCGCCTCGATAGTGTGACGCTTACGCCTCACCCATTGTATTTTTTTATTAAAACTAACATAAATCACACCTTCGTGCACATTCAAGCTGCAATAACTTACTCTCAACTGCTTCTACCTCTAGCTCACAGCCTTCGTCGCAACTAACATCATCACAGCTGCCACCAACGATCACTTAAAAGCTGCACCACCACCCTAAAATTTTTGCAGTATTAATATAATCTTTATGTTGATGAAAAATATTTATAAAAGATGAACATAATTGAAATAAATTAAGAAACAGATTGAGAGGCATTTAACTCCACTGGATGAGGCAAGGGACAGACTAATTTGTTACGGCGACAGCTCAAATAAAAACAATCTCAATGATGACAGTGTAGAAGATTTTTGAGATACTGTCAATTATTTCAACTTTCGTTAGAAATTAAATGTAAATGAGTAGGAAATTAAGAAAGAAAAAAATTTGGAGTTAAACTTGATGACATATGATATTTTTATGCAATTTCTATATTTCATATTGTTTTACTCTTATAATATTTGAATTTCAATTCTATTTCAAGTAATTTATCACTTTCACTTTACATCTTGTGCAATTTTTGTTTCATATGTATGTCAATATATTAATTCATAATTCAATAGAAAGTTAATATGTCATCATTTAGCAAATTATTTAGGTATTATATAAAAAACACTTTTGACCTTTATTTTTACTTTACGTATCTTTTTTCTTATTTTGAGGCTTACGTCTTGAGACTTACGCTTCGCCTTACAAACAAAAAATGCCTCAATACCTAATTGCGCAATTTAAAACCTTGTGTATGCCTTATCAATGGGTACGTTCTTCATTCTTCAGAGGCCATAAATCCCACATATCCATGTAACATGGATGATGTCGCCTCTATCTTTCTCTCATGAATGCTTGGTATGTGATATCACCTTCCTATATTTCACCTCTTTGGACTGGACGAGTGCTTATATGATCCTCGCATGTTGAATAGCCTAATTGAGCTTATTTTCCTTTGCATTAGTAGAGCCTACATATCCCACTATGCGCCAAACTATAAAGAAAATAATATAGCATCCCTAATTGAAAGTTCTTAGGTCAAGGACTAAGATGTAATTAACTACGAGGGATTGCACCCATAAGAAACTGACACCTACATCAAATAAACCTCATTTAAGATAATGTATCGAATGTGAGGAAATCTCGTGATTATTGGGTCATATATATTATTACCTATCGAGATGTGTAGGTGAAAGTCACAATCCTCCATAGTTAATTGTATGTATGATCTCATCTGTTCTCCGATTAGCCTGCTTGCGTAGTGTAAAGGTCTACAACAATTTTGTCATACAGGAGTGCGATCGTACCATTTGTATTCTGATCCCCGCTCGCAGCATCCTTTTGGAGACCCACAAAAGCATCTTTATCATCCTTTCAGTTCAACAATTGTTGGGACTCCGATATTTAGATAGTCATGTGGAAAAATGCTCCCTTGGTAGTCAATTCTAGCATAACCATGAAGGCCTTTCCTTGACAAATAATCACACCCTGGGGGTAAACTTACACCATAAGCAATATTTAAACCTTGAGTATAGATGAAATCATCAATATTCCACCTTGGAGCTCCTAAACGTGAAGCTGAATGTGGTGTACCATATAGAGAACTGCAAAAAATGGGTAAAGCATGTGGATCTACATCCATTCTTCCATCATACAAACTAAATTCTTGAGAACCGGGATGAATAGGTGCATCTCTTGTTGTAAGATATTCAGTTTGTTTCACCTCAAGATTAACGATGCAATAACCCTAAGATCGCCACCGCCCCAATAGCTTCTTCTTCCTCCAGTGTAACGATTGTCATGATCCCTTCATATTTCCCCCATGTATCGAGGGTGGGAATCCCACCTTTCTTGCATTACATGACCCAATCCCCATGCTTCGGCCCATCCCCCTCCTCCAGTCATCCATTCCCCTTGCGCAAAAGGCCTCCAATAATGATCGTCCACTCCACCATCTACACCATAAAACTCTCTTCTTGCTATCCCCCCATCTGGAATCCCTAATCCGCCCCTTATCGGAGCCCTAGTGGATTCTTGATGAAAAAAGTGTTGACCCGTAGCCAGTAAAACAAAAAAAAATGTACCTACTCCCTGCCGTCCCACGTCGCACGATCCGGCACCGCTCGTCGCACGTCGAGACCATACCGAGCGTCACGTCTCGCACGTCACTCACACGACTCGTTCGAGTCGTTAAAAGGCCGAAGGGACGAGGCCTTTGGCCTCTTCTCACGTCTACTCTCACTCTCTCTCTACTTTCGCACGATTTAGCTCTCGCTCCTCTTCTCTGATCCCTCCCTGACTCCTTAGTGGCTGTTCGACGAAGCTCCTTCGACGACGTTCCCTTGCGGTCGGATCAGAGTTACGACATTCCGATTGGAAGAAAGCACGGGAGCACGCTCGCTGTGAAGATACTTTCTCCCTTGCATGCGCTGCTTCCCCGATCCCCTTGTGGTCGGACGACTTCGCCCCTCCGACTTTCCCTTCCTGTGAGATCGGAAGCAAGACAGGAGCTCGCAGGCATAAAGGTAGCTGTCTCCCTCCCGTGCGCTTGTCCGGCCAAATCTCGCAAATCTGCCGAACTGAGGGATTTTTTTATTATATATATATATATATAATTTAATATAATTCTAATTCTAATTATATCAATTAAATATAATTAATCAAATTTTATTATTTTTAATTAATCAAATTTATAAATTAGTTATTATTAATTATTTTTAATTAATTATATTTTATTAGAATTAATTAATTTTAAATTAATTATAACTTATTATCTTAATTAATTTTAATAATCTTAATTAATTATTTTTAATTAATTATAACTAATTAAAAGTGATTATTTAAAAATAATTGTTTAATGAATTATAATTAGTTGATTTTAATTATAATTAATGAAATATGCATGCCTCCTACCTCGGTCCATGAGCCTCCACCGTCGGTCCCGAAGGTATAATCAAAACTTAGACTTCCGTCCTCGATGTTCGTGGCGTGCCGGTAGACCATCTATGCACGCCTTTGTTGAGTGTGATAGAAGGGAATCCGGTCTGACGCCGACGACGAGACAGACAGTCGCCTAAGCTCTTGCCTTGCCTCGATTGGCGTGTCGGACTGGCAAACCACCTATGCACGCCTTTGTTGAGCGTGGTAGGAGGAAACCCGGTGCGACACCTATGACGGGATAGGCGAGCAACCTTTCGGCCCCCAAACTCCTGTCCTCAGAGTGTGCGACTAGCCGATCAACCAACTATCAATGCCTTTGTTGAGCGTGGTAGGAGGGACTCCGGTGCGACGCACACAACGAGGCCAGGTAAGCCTGGTACGCTTTTATTAACGTGGTTGGGACAACCTTTAAGTACCCGTACTAGGCTCTGTACCTGCGGGGAAACAACTGCTCTTTTCTTGCAACAAGTACCAAAGACCCCATACACGCCTTTGTTGCGCGTGGTGGGGACAAAGACTTTACACGGCCGCGGTGTCCTCTCAAGAGGGAACCTACCATGCACGCCTTTGTTGCTCGTGGTGGGAAAGGCTCAGTTTTTCGTAGTTTTCTCCTGAACGGGGAAGACGCCGGGAGGCTTCCAAAATTTCGGGTGAAATATTATTACACTCGGACCTGTTTTGAACTCAAAAGAACACGGACCTGGGCTCAAATAAACAATGACTTGTGGACCGTTGAACTTGATTGAACACAAGCAGAGGACCTGAACAAAACTTAAATGATTTTTAAAAGGCCAAATCCAAATAAAATGAAATCAAACTGGAATCAGAATTCAAATTGTTTAAACATAAAGACGAACTTATAAAGACTCCATAAGACTTTAAACAAAATGCGAACATGCAATTGAACTCAAAGGATTGTAAGGGGACTTGAACCAAGACTTGAGCTTGAATGGAGTCTGAACTCAAGAGGAGCACAAGGAATCCGACGACTCAATGTCGGGTGAAATGCATCGATCCTTGTGAACAAATGTGGTTAAGATGCATAAAATGCAAATAACCACAAGCTCTTGTAGGGAAGATGACATCCTCATGACCAACATCGAGGTACAAGAAAGCACACTACAAGATCTCAATGCATGTATACAAAGAATACAAAAAACTCCTACGACAATCCCTACAATTGCATGTTGATTGAGATGGCAATACTAGAGACCAACAATCAAAGACCCGTCCTCTACAAGCAAATACAATCATCGACCCACCTGATATTCGTGAAAGGTGGGTAGGATGCAAAAAAAGTAACTCTCCTACAAATACCCCTAGGAGGTCGTAGAGGATACAATGAGTCCCTGCAAATGAACACAACCTACTTGTGGATAACAACAGTGTATATATCGTAGGTACAACGAACCACTATGGGCACAAGTACAAACATCCCCCCACCTGAGATTGATGGAAGGTGGGTGTGATACGAGAACAATGGGTCTTCTACAAACACTTCTAAGAGATCATAATGAATACAACGGTCCCCTGCAAATGAATACTTGTGGGTAACAACAATAGGTATGTCGTAAGTATAATGAATCCTTATGGACAGAAGTACAAATATCACTTACGATAGTGGTGATCAAAATCTTCAAGTACGTCGGGTATAAGGGCAACTCGATGTACGAAAAGGGACACCCCCTGACAGAATAGAAGAAATGTTTGAGCAAATTAGAACTAAACTTTCTGCTGTTCCAAAGTCTCTTCTTAATTATATACTTAAGAAGAAAACAGTTATGGTGTCCACAAACACCGGAAATAACAAGTCTACTACACTGACAATCTCAAAAGGAGATCTTTTCTTTACAAAGAAACGATCTCTGACTTCAAAGTCCAGAAGAAACCTTCCCCCATGAATGAGAAAGGGGGAGTCAATATCAAGAGAACAACGCCACCGGATCTGCAACACTTATGCAAGAAGAAAAAAGGCGTCTACAATCTACAACACAATGCCACCTGATCTGCAACACTTATGCAAGCAGACACAAGGCATTTACAATCTACAACACAACGCCACCGGATCCGCAACATTCATACAAGAGGACAGAAGGCGTCTATAATCTATAACACAACGCCACCGGATCTGCAACACTTACGCAAGCAGACAGAAGGCGTCTACAACCTACAACTCAACGCCACCGGATCTGCAACACTTATGCAAGCAGACAGAAGAAGTTTACAATCCATAATGCCACGCCACCGGATCCGCAACATTCATACAAGCGGACAGAAAGCGTCTACAAATACTTTCAAAATACCCCTACATGTGCACCATAGCTTGTATGCACATAGGTACACAAAGGGGTATGTCAAATCAATGAAATTCTCAAATACCTGCATGGGCCCCGACGAGCATGTTATTGGTACACATATGACGTCTAGGGATGCTGCGCGGGTTATTAAAGTTGAACCCGATCCTCCTAAGCCAGGTAGGTAGAAGTTGACAAGGTTCATCAAATGATTATAAAATGTCCCCAAATACCTGCATGGGCCCCGACGAGCGTATTATTGGTACACATGTGACGTCTAGGGATGTTGTGCGGGTTGACAAGTGAATTCAAGTTCGAACCCGATCCTTCTATACGGATCTATAGGAGTCGACAGGGTTCGAACATTCACAAAATATATCGATTGCCAACAAATATACGATTGTGGCAATCAATATATTTGTTTTAATACATTCATATTAAGCCTTCAAGGTCTATAACAGTATGTATTCACTAATAAAGGCACAAAGCCTACGAAACCCAATACCCTATCAATGAGTTAATAAGGTCGACAAGGTTCAAGCCACAAATAGAAACGACCCTAAACACCCCGATGATGGCCGTATTGAACGATAATCTCAACCGGAGGGGTCCATTCCAAACATTTCAAGTGCCTTTCAAACTCTACAAAGTCCAAAAATTTAAAAAATCCAAAGTCCAAAATCCCAAAATCTCAAGAATATTTAAAATTGAAATAAATCCATCAAAATACTTAAAGCAAAATCCATCCACCCTCCACAATAGTTTGCCGGAGTGGATAAATTAAAATTTATTTCAGCTCACAAAGAGTCAAATGCCTAGTCGAAAATATCACTAGGATCCATTCTCAAACAATCTCCTGCTAGTAAGGACATGGTACGCATCCTCTAACCGGCGGTTTTCCCGCCAAATGGCACCGCAGGATAAACGGTTATGAACTGGGGCCTTCTGAACCGAGTGGTTTTGCCACCAAATGGCACCATGAAATAACGGTAATGGCCAGCGCCGATACGATCCTTATTGGCATCAAATCCTTGAGATATGAATCAATAGGATATGATCGATAGGGCACAAAGCCCTCTGTTCACTAAGGTGGATTCAAATTTATCCCCTTAGGCAAATATTCACCCCCGATCTACAAGGTCCCCTTGGACGAAGCAACCCATGGCTGCTGACAAGGATCCTTCTGTCAGGTTGGGTCGACTTCCTCCTCTGACTAAGTAGACCAGGGACCATGATGGCCAGGGACGACGGAACCATGAGATCTTGATCGGGCCCATCATCCATTCCCCCACCATCCGCTTAAGTGCAAGATGGTGCAATTTTCATTTTAAATATCAAACTTTCCAAATTCCCAAATCCAGTTCTCAAATTCCATATCCGTGCTGTTACTATATGCCAGATAACACGTATCTCTACGTATCTGATTGACGACTAGCCTTAATCAAAAGTTCTCTCTCGTTACTGAGAGGGGTAATTAACTATAGGGGCTTGCGCCTATAGGAAACAAGAACTCAGATCATAAAGTCCTCACAAAATGAGGGCAAAATCTCTGGGTAGTGTCTTATCTACAAACCCATCTGCCTTCCAAAATTTACCCCGGAACTTAATTCGTTAAAATTCCCCTCGCCGAAGAAAAACACAAACAATCAGTGAGCGGCGAGGAGACCGGGGCCGAATTTTCAGAGCCCACAAAAAGTCACTATTAAACTCTTCATGTCTGATTTCTTTTCCCTTAGATTCAACAAAGGGAATCTCAGCCGATTTTGGGTTATGGTTAGCAATTGAAACCACCAGTGGAGTTTTGGATTACATCTTCATGAGCTTCCTTAACATCTATTCTATACTCCAAATCGGCTCTCCATCTGATTCTTCATAGTTAAAAACTTCTCCTCTATGCCGGATTTGAATTGCTCTATTTTTCCTTTCAACGCATCCACTTTCTCCATAAAACTTACTGTAATACTAATTTGATGCGTTTTGATAGTAAAAACAACAAATAAAAGAGAAGAACAACGTAGGAACACAAAGATGAGGTAGAATTTCTTATTTCTCCTTCAATAATAAAGCAAGATGCAATTGATCTACTATTCGAGAGCTAGATTTGTTCTCCCACAAACCCTATACACTGCTATAAACTCACAACAAATATTAGAAAAATAAATTTAGTCATATCATACCCTAAACTATAGACAAACTCCCCTTTAAATAGCCCTAAAATACAATAACACAATTAGAATATTCCTAATCAGCATAAACATAATTTAAGAAACCTTTCTAAATAAATAGAACATTCTTAATCAGCATAAACATAATTTAGAAATTTTTTATAAATAATTAAATATGATTTAGGAGACCTTCCTAAACAATTAAATATGATTTAGGAAACATTCTTAAACAACTAACATATTTTAGGAAACTTTCTTAAACAATTAAATACTTTCTAAATAGTATAAACACAATTAGGAAATTTTTCTAAACAACTCCCTTTTGATTAGGAACCTTCCTAAACAAATCCCCCTTAATTAGGAATCTTCCTAAACAACTCTCTCTTGATCGGGAACCTTCCTTACATAATAAATAATAGCTACCCCATCCTAGCTATGGGCCCTTGGTGTATCACAACTCTATCATTGAGCACTTAGATTAATTTGACATCCATCAACAACAAATCATGGCACAAACCAAGGTTTCTTCTCATGCTTGAGAACTCAAAGTAAAAAGGGGTTTGTATATAAAACCCTAATTATAGTTCAAGGATTTTATATTCTTATTAATAGCGTTACATCCCTCTAAATATTTCTCCATAGATTCATCAGTTAAAAGCATCTCTCAGAGAAACCCTAAAAAATTGCACATAAAGCTGTAGCCAAAATATCCTACCGAGCCCACAAACCTCCCACACTCCTGTTCTTAATCAATCAACCAAACAATCCACCACATCTCGACAAATTATGTTTGAGTCAGAGAAAATATACTGTGCCTCAATTTTATCCTCTGTTAAAAGCAGCAAGTTGGCATTTGCAGAAACAAAACAGCAAATATCTATATAAGTTATTGTTCTTGTTGAAAGACATTAAAGACACTAACCAAATCTCCTCATAGCTATACGTCCCGATGATCTTCCACCTGAGGTTGATTCATTTATGGCTTCAACCATCTCAGATTTGCTAACATGTCCATCCTTGTTTTTGTCGAGAAATACAAAAGCATCAACCAAAGTCTGAAACGTGGACTCCAGTTCTGGCAATCCTAAACGTGATTTCTAGCAATAAGGTTATTGGAAATCAAGCATTGAACCATAAGGAAATTATTCAACTGGGGAAGAAAATTTCAGCTATAAAGATATAGTATGCCAATATAGAATGTAAAAACAACCAGCTACTATCATGGGAGTCTTATTGATATGAAAGTACTCAAGATATAAACCAAACAAAAGATCTTGCAACAAGGTCAAGTTACTAAGAAGGTATAAGATTTGTAACTTCCCTAACTTGGATGGTAATCCATAGAAAATAATGGCACAACAGTCAGGATAAATGCATCTATATAAAAAGCAACCGTTAGAGATAATGAGCACTAAACAACTAACACAATAAGCCAAATGCATGTTAGCATGCTGCTTACAAAAAATACTTTCTGTTATTAAGATAAATGCTAGCTAAGCAGTAGAAAAATTGCAAATTATAAGCCTAAATCTTCTTTTGCCAAAAAAGGACTGCGGATTTCTTCAAAAAAGAATGAGCACAAAAGGTAAACAATATTGGAGATAAAGGATACTGCTTGTGAAGTTGTGGGCTCCTTGAGTAAATAGACAAGACACAGGAGGACAATGAACTCGTTGAACTTAATTGCCATATTTTCATCAATATCACAAGCCTTGAAGAATTCATTAATCTCTTCTTCGGTAAAATCAACTTGAAGTTTGTGAAAACAACGTCTAAGTTCGTCAGGGTCAATTGCACCATTCGAATCTTCATCTGAAAACGAAATGAGCCTTTATTAGATAAGTGACCTTCGCTGACACTAGCCATGAGAAAATCACAACTTATACGATCTCACGGGGTACAAAACATGGGCGTATTACTTCCAGGAAAATGGTATAGATATGTGGCAAGCAGAAGGCTTTTGACAAGCACCCAAAAATGATAGCTCCATGGTCACACACCCTGTTTCGCTAATAATGTCTTAAGCAAAGTTTTCAGTTTTAACCAAAATTAATAAGTTTTGGCTCCAACCTAGATCAAGACCAATTTTGAACCAGAAAGAATTTATGAATTTGGACGGTTTCAACCAGTTTGGTATATTTTGCACATACTGGTAGCTTCAGCAAGAAGCCAAGAAAAAATGAAAACAGCCAGAGCTATGAAAACTGTAGACGCTCAACTAAAACTCAATTGATTGTTAGAACAGTCATTATTGTAAGTTTTTGCACTAGCAAAAAAAGCATTGCTCATTACATCCAACGAAAAGATTCTTAATTGGCTCCCAAACCTTAAATTTTACAAAACTGAAAGAACTCACTTTTCAGCTTAGCTGTTCAAAACATACCCAATCCTGCTAGACTCCTCCAAGAAATAAAGACTACAAGAAAATTGCGAATAAGAAATCTAAGCTTTGAGGAGATTCTAAATTACTATAAGATATAGATAACAAAGGCGTGGGGCTTTAAATTAATACATGAATATTAGTGAACAGGTTTCATCCTTTACCAAAAAGAATTGTGTTTAAGAAAATAAAAAATGCAACCATTACAGATCCAATCTTATTGAAAATCAAATTTTTATAATTATTTGTCATTTGAATAGATTTGATCATCAAATTGTTTTTTCAATAATTAGGCGGTGTATTTCTATAACTGTATTTAAAATTAGCTCGATGACTACTTAAGTGCAATGCACATGAAAAAGATGCTCACAGGCGTGGGGCTTTAAATTTGTAGACGAATATCAGTGAACAGATTTCATACTTTACCAAAAGCATCGTGTTTAAAAGAATAAAAAATGCAACCATTATAGGTCCTATCTTCTTTAAAGTAAAATATTTAAAATTATTTGTCATTCGTATAGATTTGATCATCAATTTGTTTTTTCAATAATTAGGCGGTGCATTTCTATAACTGAATTTAAAATTAGCTCGTTGACTACTATAAGTGCAATGCACGTGAAAAACATGCTCAGCGGTTTTTAATTTGTTGACACCTTCTCAATTACTTTCTCCTCCATTCACCGGTTTATTGTCCTGTGTCATTTTTGTTTACAAACAATTAGAAAGAGGTAACTGTTTAGGATTACTTGATTTCTTCAGCTACGAAAGTTAAAGGAACGACCAAGTCATTTTGGGCATTTTATTCTTTATTAATGGTTGCACTAGAAAAAGGAACAAATTGAAATGTCTTATATCTAGGTGGCCGAAATGAAGGATTTTAAAAATGTAGTATCATGTGAAGTACCATTATCTAGAGAACCTGTGTAATTAACTCTAAATTAACAAAAAGCTTAATGAAGAAATATGAAAATATATCTAAAAGCAAAATCTTAGCAATAAAATAATCTCATAACCCCATGACAAGCAATAGAAGAGCCATATGGTAAAAAATTGGACATGAAGGCCTTTAGTTATAGTGTTGGAATTATTCGTTAAGATTAAACTCTGACATGGAAAAATTAGTTGGACATAATTTGTCAGTAGGTTAATTGGAACAGTCAGATTATGCATTAGAGCCTTTCTTCAAGAAAGGGTCAGCAGATAGGCTAGCATTCAATTAGCAATGAAGCTCAAAAAGGAATTTTAAATGTGCACCATCAGAATAGAATAGAATGGAGTGTACTTACAAGCTCACAGGCAATAATGACGCCAAACCAAGGACTTTGAATCCCTTGAGTTAATATCTTACTGTAATTCTAAGGACTACATGAGCAAAAACATTCTAAATGGTTCGTTAAATGATTACTGATCAAAAACCCATTATATATGCAACATAAAAATACATAAGAATGGGCAAACTTAACAAGACATCAAAACAATACAGTAAGTTCCTAAGGTAAAGATGAGATGATCATTATTTCTAAAATAGTTAAAACTATGTATCGATCAATCATAGAATCAAGAAGGCAGGATTTTTTTCTGTAAATTTGAGCTCAAAATCAACATTTAGCAAAATAGAGCATAACAAATTTGACAATGTTGCGATCAGAAAAATAAGAACATTATTTTTCTCTCATTAGAAGTATAGCATTAGAGATAAAACTTACCAAATTGCTCAAAAATAGTCTTGCATTTTTTGAAGCTCTCATCAATTTTGGGAAACTTCAAGATTATAGTATTGAACGATTTCATGCTACTTCCTTGTGCAGCTCTTCGACGCATAGTCTCAACCATCTTTGCATCAAGTTTTGATTCTGATGAATAATTCTTTGAAGACTCTTTCTTTCCCAGAGAACCTCCCATCTCAATGCACAATGAAAGATAGCATGCAAGATGAAAATTACTACTATGACCTAGAGAAGAGGAGAAAAAACAATATAATTCATCAGTAAAGAGAGAGAAGTGGGAGAAGGGAAGAGCAGCATCAGAACTCCACATAAGAAATAAGCACATAACAGAACTAAGTAAATGTTAGTTGTGGATCAATATCTTAAGTAATTAATTACGCTATAATATTCTGATAAATAGCAAATGTTCATGCTCATCTAGACTAATTGATAGATAAATTTTATTTCTTCCTCTCTTAGGATTTTCATCAAAAAAAAATATATCGAGAAAATGATCAATATGATCCCTTGATTTTTTTATGAAGGACCAAACTAGTCCCTATATTAAAAGATCATTTTGATCTCTCAAGTCTTTAAAAAGAATCAAAATAGTCTCATTGTGGGAGTATTTTAGTTTCTCTTTCATGAGTCAAGAGATCAAAATGATCATTTAATATAGTTGGGGACTATTTTGATTTTTCTATAGAGTGAAGGAACCATTTTGATCCTTTTTTCTCAAAACATATTAAATAACTATCGATTGAATTTGCTTCTATGCTTGGCTTATGTTTCACTGTAATAGAGGAGATGCCAATCATTATGTGATTTCCTTTCAACATATTAATCATGTATTCGTATAATGGAAATCTAAAAGTGTAGACCCGATCAAAAGCACAGAAAGTTGTGAGCACTATGAGTTTTACCATTTTATTTTATTTTCTTTTAGTTTATTTTATTATGAACTACGTCTATGTTTTAAGATCATTTTGGTTTATTTTATCTGTTCCTCTCTTAGGATTTTCATAAAAAAAATATATATATATATCGAGAAAAAATGATCAAAATGATCCCTTGATTTTTTATGTAGGACAAAACTGGTCCCTATATTAAAAGATCATTTTTATCCCTCAAGTCTTTAAAAAGAATCAAAATAGTCTCATTATGGGAGTATTTTGGTTTCTCTTTCAGGAGTCAAGAGACCAAAATGATCCTTTAATATAGTTGTGGACTATTTTAATTTTTCTAAAGAGTGAAGGAACCATTTTGATCCTTTTTTCTCAAAACATATTAAACAACTGTCGATTGAATTTTCTTCTATGCTTGGCTTATGTTTCACTGCAATAGAGAAGATGCCAAACATTATGTGATTTCCTTTCAACATATTAATCATGTATTGGTATAATGGAAATCTAAAAGTGTAGACTCGATCAAAAGCAAAGAAAGTTGTGAGCACTATGAGTTTTACCATTTTATTTTATTTTCTTTTAGTTTATTTTATTATGAACAACGCCTATGATGACGGCACCTATGAGAATGGTGAGAAGAATTTAAGAACAACTTGTTAGATTTGGTCTACTATTACAACCTTATTTGCTTCAACTACCTTGGTTCAACACATAATCCGAGGAATGCTATAAAATATGTTCTTTGTAGTAACTCACTCTTCTTTTATTTGGAAAGAGTTTCTACACTGCAACTATTACCAACTATTATTTCTGTCTCAAACTTTCACATTATCTATTTCTCTTTGGGCAATGTTGTGGATAATAGCTGGCATTAGGTATGACACTATTGATATGTATGGAAAACACGTGTCATTTTCCTTGCTTCCTTAAAACTTCTTCATATGTTTTGTTGCCTTTTGAAAAGTTGGGCATGTTGACCTTGGATATTACACTATTCTATTTTTGGTAAATTGATTGCGAAACTAAAATCTGATTGTGGTTGAACTAAAAGCTTCTAGTTTTAGTCCAAATTTTCGAGGGTTATTACAAATATTGACAAGAATCGGAGAATAGTTTGGTGAATTTCATTCCAACATTTGTATAGGATTTATACAATCTCAAGAAAGCTTTTAATAGGAAATATATGAAATCAGAGAGTGAAAAATAACAACAAAATTCACTATAAAAAGATAACCCATAGATATGCTTCATTGTAAATTCGAATAGCTCGTATAGATTGGTGAGGTGGCAGTAAGGATCAAACAAATCTATAAGCTGCAAGAGTGAGGCTATTGCAATCCCATATGGGCAAAAATGAAGTAGAGAAGCTGATACAGGCCTAGGAGGACAAAGAAAGCGGCCGAGCACAAGAGCAGTGCAAGATGGAGGCCAAAGTTTGGGAGTGAAAATTGGGTTTAACTAGGGCATTTCACACTATCCCTTGAGTGAATAAATGAATATTATCTATTGAGTAAAAACCCAAAATAATCCACCGACTATTAGTAACTGTCTAATTTAGTCTCAAAGTTTCATAAAGACCCAATTTAATCCCCCGACAATTAGAAAATATCACAATTTGATCCCAAGACCAAAAGTAATAGTCAAAATTAATCTCAACAATTAAATCTACGAGCATAGTTTAAAATTGCGCAATATGAGGCCCGCCTTTGTGCAATTCCAATAAAAAACGCCTCGATGCTTACACCTCGAGTTTTTTTATGAGGCTTGCACCTCAACTTGGTTGAGGCCCGCCTCGCCTCACTGGCATGAGGCTTACGCCTCACGCTATATATATTAAAACTTACATAAATCTTGAAATAAATGCCCGACATTAGACTCTATAGAAGAGGAGGAAGGGGAGAGAGCAGTTCACCATAATGATGATTCAAATGAAGAACCCCTTAGTGATGACAGTGCTGATGACTTATGAGTTTTTATGTGATATGTCATTGCTATTTATTTTTGGAAATTGGAATTATATGTTAATGAAAAGAATACTTGGATTTGGGAAAGATAGAATTTTGAGTTGAACTATATTTCATGTTGTCTTATTATTGAGATATTTTGATTTCACTTCATATCTTATGTTTTTTTATGTTTTATATTATTCACCCATTAGTATATAAAAATTTTATCATTTTATGTTTACGCAATCTTTTGATTTTGAGGCTTACACCTCAAAATGCCTTGAGGCTTGCCTTGAGGCTTACGCCTCGCATCACGAATGAAAAACGCCTCAATACCCGAGTACGCAATTTTAAACATTGTCTACGAGCATTTTGAGTATTATAGTATATTTAAGATTATTGTTGACTGTAGACCTGAAATCACCCCATGATTCAACCGTTCCCACAAACCCATGATCCCACTCCTCTCCATGTAACTTCATCATAAGCATAGAAGAAACAAGAGATACCTCATTTGGTTCATTCAAACGCACGGACAGAAGCCGCAGTTCGCTCCTACTTGCAATCCTTTATTGTGCCCTACTTCCAGACTATGACACCGACTCTGATCATACTCAAGCCCAGTCATCCTCTAGCCGTCTCTCATCTCTTTCAGCGCATTCGTCGTAGGGCCCTCGAGCTGAATGCCACACATCTCTTTGACATCCAAATCCTCTGACTTGTCGAGCAAACTGAAGAGCCACTGACCTAGCCCTCTTCCGCTCACGGCCAATCCTCGGCGCAACCAAGTCTAATCATATTCAAATTTCATACACCGTGGAAGGACTAGGGTCGACCTAACTTGAATTATAATATGCCTCCTAAACTGCTATAGAATACAAATATTTTTTAAATGACAATCATATTACCCCGATGATGACCATGTTGAAAGTTAATCTCAACTAGAGGGGAGCATAAACTTTTAAAACAGCTCCCAATTTCTTACTAATAAATAAGTGACTTTAACATCGCCATAAAGATGGCTGAGTTGACAGGGAATCACAACTGGTGGGATCATATGTTAAAAAATAATTAAGAAAAATAAAAATTCTTAAAATAAAATCCATCACCTAAAAACTTAAATTTAAAACACATCCACCTCCCGTAACCGTTTGTCAAGGGTGATAAATTTAAAATTAACCTTAGCTCATAAAGAGCGAATGTCATGTTGGATGTATCACTAAAATTCATCCTCAAATAGTCTCTTTCCAACAGGGACGTGGCACGTGCCCTTTGATTGGATTGTTTTGGGGCAAAATGATAGCATTATATTATGATCACGGTCAAAACCCGTATGTTCTCTAATGGCGTCAAACCCTTAAATAATGAATCATATGTTATATTTGATAGGCATAAAGCCCTCAGTCAGCTAAGGTGGATTTAGATCTATCATATTAGATAGGCACCACTACAGGTCTACAAGGTATTCCTAGACGAAGCAACTCATGGTTGCCGATAAGTTGTCTTCTATCAGGTTGGGTCGACTATCTCCTCTAACTAAGTAGACAGGTGGTCATGACTGTCCAAGACAACGGAACCATGGGATCTTGATCGAACTTGTCTGCACTCCCCCCGTCACTAATTTTAAGTTTATGGTGATTAACTTTAAGTCTAAACTACGAAATTCATATCCAAAATTCAAACCCTAAAATTGTTGCTATTATACACTGAATTTACAACCTATTCAACCTCTTTAACAACTATCTTTAATTGAAAGTTCTCTCTCATTATTGAGAGGGGAAATTAACTATAGGGGCTTGCGCCTATAGAAAACCTAAACTCATATCATAAAGTCCTCACAAAATGAGGACAAAATCTCTTAGTAATATTTAATCCAAAACACAATCTGCCTTCTGAAAATTCACCCGGAACCTAATCTAGTTAAAACTCTCCGCCATCACATAAACAAAAAGAGAAGAGCTGGTGTGGAGAGGCCAGGGTGAGGAATTTTCGAAGCCCACAATTATAGTACTTTTAATATTTTTTAATATTTATCATTATTAAAATAAATACAAAAATCATAAAGGAAGTTAATCACATTTATTAACTATTCACTCTTATTATTTAGTTGATTAACTTCCATTATGATTTTTGTATTTATTTTAATATTATAAATGATAAAATATATAAAAATAATAATATAATCTCACATATACCATAATACCCAAAATGATCTCACATTTAACTATTGGGAATAACTTGAACTATTACTTTTGATTTTGGGATCAAATTAAGATATTTTCTAATAGTCAATGGACTAAATTGAGACATTATAAAAGTTTGAGACTAAAATGGACATTTAATAATAGTTGGGGGACTATTTTAGGTTTTTACTTGTTATATATTCCATGCTTACTTGATAATTTTTGAAATATTGCCCCAATAATCCTTTGGTGAGAATGTTTGTTAACTGTTTACTTGTGATAACAAATGAAGTATAGATTGGCCCAGTGTCAAACATCTCCTTTATAAAATGTATATTAACTTCAGTATGCTTTGTATAGTGTTGTTGTATACAATTATGTGCAAGGCCAGCTTATTATCACAATAGCGCTCATGAGACCTTTCAATTCAATCTTAAAAAATATTCTAAAATAACTTTTTTCCATAGTAATTGATAAATTCTTAGTGCCATCAGATAAAAATTTGACTTCTACGCTAGATATAACAACCATATTTTATTTTGCACTTCATAAGATTGCCTAATAAGAATGTGCAAGAGCTTAAAGTTGACTTTTGTCTAACATGTAACCAGCATAACTTGCATCTATGTATGCTTCAAGAGTCAGGTCCTCCATCATTTAAATACAATTCCATTGCACAGTTTTCCCTTTAAATATTATAGAATTCTAAATATTGCCCTAAGATATGATTATTTAGACTTGTGGATGAATTGATTAACAACACAATAGCATGGACATTGGCATGTCTAGTATGTATGTAATAAGAAAATAAGTTTTTCCATAAGTCTTTGGTATGAGATTTTTTCTACTGGCATGTCTTCTGTTCAAACTCCAAATTTATGAATTAAATTTATGGGACTCTCAACATGCTTACATCCCAACTTACAACTATTTTTCAACAAGTTTGTTATGTATTTTTATTATGATATAACAATTTCATACTGAGATTATGCAACCTCAATAATTATGAAATACATTAATTTTCCTAATCCTTTCACTTCAAATTCATAGAGCAATTTTTTCTTTAAGTTATCCATTTCTTCCAAGTCATTGCCTATCATAATAATGTCAACAATAATAGCTAGTAGTGCTGCCACTGCCCTAATCCTATGATTTACAAATAATATACAATCTTCTTTACTTCTTTGTAACTCATGTTGAGCATCACCATGGTAAACCTTTCGAATTAGGCCCATAGAGATTGCTTCAACTCATACAATGCCTTTCTTAGCTTACATACCATTTATTCTGTAATGGAATCAAATCTTGGTGGTACATCCATATACTCTTCATTCTCTTCGTCATTATGTAATAAGGCATTCTTAACATCAATTAATATATTTCCTTGTCCATATTAGCTATTAATGATAAAAGAAATTGCAGAGTGCTCATTTTAGCTACCATAGCAAATATTTCAAGGTAATCAATCACATACATTTCAGTATATAATTTGACATCCAATCTAACTTTATATATTTTAAGTGAATCATCTATTATGTACTTTATAATAAACACCCAATACATCCACTAGTTGCTTTCCTTTAAGTAACTTTACCAAATGAAGTATCTTATTTTTTTGGAGAGCTTCCATTTTCTGCTTCATAGAATTGTCTAAAATCTCATTATTTAATGCCTAAAAAATTGTCTTAGGGGTATAAATAGTACAAAGGCTAGTGAGGAAATTTAGATAATTATGAGAAATTTGTTAGACCGGTCCACTGGACCGGTCCAGCTGGTCCAGGCGGGACCGGCTCAGGCACGAACAGGGCGGAAGAAACTTCCGCCTGCTGGGATGCCGAGCGAGCCGCACGGTGTGCGGGAGCCAAATATGAAAGAAATTTTGGGGAGTTAAGAGGGAAATTTGAATGTAAGGACTGTTTAGGGAATTCCTTTTGATTTGTATGCATTAAATAGTTGTTTTTTCTAGGGTTTGAGTATCTTGAATTTGGTTGAAATTTGAGATCTCTTAGATTTAGGTTTTCTTTGGGCTCTAGCGGCATCTAGAGATTTGGGAGAGATCGATCCTCCTCTCGAATTGAGGATCAATTGTATCTTGCTATTTTATTCATCTTCTAGTGAAATACAAGCCTTCTACTTGTGTTTTCGAGCTGTTTTCCCTATATTCCTGCTGTTTCTCTGCTGGGGACAGCAAACTGCTGCTGTATTTTTACTGTTTTGGATTAGGGTCACTTGCAAACCAAGTGTTTCCTATCAAAATTTTTTTGTATAATAAATAAATGTAAAGGATGTTCAACAAAAATTCTTGTGCATTTGTTATTAAGAGTCCTTTCACTTACAGGTTTAATAGTTATCTTAATTAATCCAAGACGGATTGATTTGGCTATTTAACTTGCATAGATTGAGAGATTAATGCTTTTCTTATTGAGTAAACATGTAACGCCTGATTAGAAAGTGGTTCAGGAATATATTCGGCTTGCATAGGAGTAGTTGCTTGCTAGGAAGAATGACAAAAAAAAAACAATGTAGGAAAAAAGAAATTTTTTTCTTTGTCATTGGTTAATGATATTTTTTCTTAAGCATAAGTAGAAATAAAGTACTATTCTTCTTCTCTAAAGGTGGCATCAACGGACGCATACACCTAGCACCTCTAGAGCATGGTGGTTTGTATCTTTAATCGATGATTTTACCCATATATCATTGATATTTCAGCTAAAAGCAAAAAGTGATGAATACCATCTTCCTACCTTTTTTACAACAACAACAACAGCATCATGCCTTTTATCCCACTACGTGGGGTCAGCTACATGAATCATTTTTCTCCATTGTGTCCTATTAAGAGTCAAATTCTCATTTAAATCTAATAAAGAATGATCATTTCTAATATTTTCTAACCAAGTCTTTTTAGGTCTACCTCTATCTTTATGAAACTCTAATGTATCTTAGTCACTATTGGAATTTTGATGAGACACCATTTGATGTTCTAATTATTAAGCCAACCTCCCTAACGAGGTACACAAACCATCTAACCCACTATTTGCTGCTCTATTTATTGAGCATATCATTCCTAAGAAGGATAACAAAATCTAGCATTGGAAATAGACATACCTACTGTGTACCAAAATATCCAATGTCATCACTAACACATACACTACCAGGGATCTGCCTATTAATATACCTTTTCACACTTTCGCAATGCATCATGAACAACTCTCTTGGATTCCTATTATCTGACTTCTTGGATCCAACTGAACACCATATTTTGATTGTGCCTTAAAAAAAATTATTTTTAGACAACCTTTCTTAATTAATCATTATCATCATTATGTGTATCCAATTGAATTGTCACTTGTATACATTTCACTTATACTACATCCACTAGATATGAACAATGATGAATATGTAGCAACAATATTTCAAAGCTATCCATCATTTAATATAACATCTAGTCCTGAAATAGTCCTCTGGCTATTTACATGTGGCCAATTTAGCTATTACAATCAAATTGTTATTTCACCATTTTAACCCCAAAAAAATATGTAAGTCAAAGAGAACTAATCTTGTATGATTTAGTTTTCACCTCATTTATTTATAATCACAATCAAACCCACATAACCCAAATACTTTACAGATTCTTCAAAATTTCTGGCACTTAAACATTTAGCTCAAAAATGTAGAGCATCTTCCTGAGCAAACTTTTATGTATTAATGCACATTAGTAAAGTTTAAAAATATGTCCATTTCTACAATAAGAACTATCTAAGAGAGAAACATTGGCAGTTGAACATACATAAACTCAATTTACTGGAGGTAGAAAATTGCAGTCTTAATAATGGAGCAACAGATATTATGATCCGCGACAAGTAAATGGGAAAAAGTGACATATGCTATTAATTACCATTAATCATTAAATCTATAATAAAAAAATATATATAACGGGATTATTTGGCTCCAAGATTAGTTTCAGAGTTAAAGGACTCCCAATTATATATGAAGCCCTCGTTTATTTTGTAGTAAATTTCAGAAGAAATCAAATTGCTCGGTTAAATGAATACATAATCTTACTTCCGACAAAATACAGAAAAGTGATAAATTCCTTCTACTTCACGCCGACTCTATGGTAAATAAAAAGGCAGCGAATAACATCTTCTAATCCTGAATCAGGCAAGCAAAGTTTTTAATTATCGTTGAGATAAGAAGAGGAAAACAAGGTAAACAAGCAAAGAACAATAATCTAATGGTAAAAAAATAAAGATAAATTATATATCTTTCATCAAGCAAGCCCCTTAGTCCAAATAAAATAAATTAAAATAAAAACCTTCCAAATCCTCCCAGACATTAGTGACCCCCACCCCCTGCCAGAAAAAAAAAAGTGAGAAATCCGACATTAACAACAAATAGAAAGCACCGTACAAAGATTCTTCCGGCAAAAATCCAATCCACGATTACTGACACTATCTAGAACAGAAGAAAATTTAAGAAAAACCATTGGCGACATGAATACAGTATACACCCCATCCATGGGACATCAAGCTGGCATGATAGATTCCAAATTACCTCCTTGATTCTACCTCTTGTTCCAGGAACAATCAAAATCATCAAAGAATGAAAGCCAAGCTTGCTACAAATATGGAGAAATCAATTTCTTTTCTGGGGAAGGGACGAGATTTTGGGTTTGAAAAGGCGAAGAAGTTCGCATTATAATATTGGCGGAAGTCTGGAGGAAGACGAGAACAATGCGCTCCACGTAATTCACGGGAGAGAGAGACGGGTACACGTGCCCGTACCGGATGCGGTACGTTAGCGGTAAGAGCTATCGAATTAGCTAGATCCGTTAGGTTTATTCTTAGGATGCCCGGCTTGATGTTATGTGTGCAATTGAGAAAATGTTTTTAATTGATGATATTGTTTAGAGTGGAATATTATCTTTTAAATATTATAATTTGAAATTATATAATTTATGATTTTTTTATTTATCATTAAAAAAAAAAATTTGCTGCATGAGGTGACTTCTTTTATAACTCGTATCTTTCACACATTTGTGCTCTCTGGCTTCTTATGTTACCTGGATTAACTTTAACTAACCTAACCACCATAAGTGACCTTAGGTGACAATAGATAGCCCTAGGTTTTTTGTAGCACCCTAAGCATAGCTTAGGTTATACTACTTTTTTATGTATAATTATGTATAACCCTAGGTGGTTTTCATAACTTTTGATAGATCTTAGTGGTCTTAAGTGAGTTATGTCTAGCTCACTCTTAGGATGTGTGGCTTTGGTCAGCTATGCTTTAGTTAAACCATTGATAATGGATTACATCGATGACTTTAGTCTATTCCATAGTTTGAGCCTAAAGATTCTTAGTGATTGATTAATATTGTTTATTTATCTCCCCTAAGTTTGATCAAGATCCTATTAATTAAACATTGACCTAATTTTTTTTCCTAACAAGACTTACAAGGATTCGTTAGCATACCCTTGCATGAACTTGAAATTCATATGAAAATTGAATTATCTTATTTTATTATATGTTTCAATATATCATTATAATATACTCAAATGTTAAGTAATTAGACTAATTTTTTTACCATACTCTTAGTCATAGGAAACTTTCCTACTTATGAATATTTTTCTAGTTGGGTATTAAATGAGGACTTGGACTAGCTTGCCTATTTTGTTATAGGCATAGTTGTTTAAATATTTGTTGACTATTCATAATGAGTGTTATATGGGCCATTGTAACTTCTTATATGAAGATCATTCTCTTAGGAAATACTAAATCTTTTATTGGAACTAAAGATCATGGACTGACACCGACGAAACAAGAAAGATGTAAGATTAACCCACAAAATCTGGAAAAGAAGATCATCAAATTTAGAATTTTTTCAAATCTTCAAGAAGTATTTACAACCAATAACTATTTTTTTAAGTAAATAAAGAAATAGATATTAAAAGAATATAAGAAATAATAGAAAATAAATAGAAAATACAAAGGATCTATGATGTTGCATACTTGGAATTACCTAGTGAATTATGTTGAATCTTGAATAGGTTGTTAAAACCTAAGCTTGTGTCCCAAGGCTAACTAAAATAGGGGGTGAATTGGTAATTTTAAAAATTCTCTTGGATTTTAAAATTTGAAACAGATTGATTCAAAAAGTAAGTTAATTAAAGTTTTAAAAATAAAACTTTTCAACCACAGAATTAAAAACTTGTAGTAAGCAGCAAAAATTAAAACGACACATAGATTTATAGTGATTCGGTCAAACACAACCTACCTCCACTTCCTAAAGACTCCCTCTTCAAATATTGTACTATTACAAAAGTGACTCTCCTTTTGCCCCACAGCAAGGCATAGAAGTCTTTACAAAACTCTCTTCCACTAAACCCCGGTGCGGCAGAGAACCGTCATCCTTTCACACCCTCCAAGTGTAGGCAGAGAACCTTCATCCATTCACACCCTTTAAGTGTATGCTGAGTACCTTCGGCTATTCACACTTTCAAAGTGTTGGCAGAGAACCATCGTCTGTTCACACCCTCCAAGTGTCGGTAGAGAATCATCGTCCTTTCACACTCTCTAAGTGTAGGCAGAGTACCTTTGACTATTCACACTCTCCAAGTGTCGGTGGAGAACCATCGTCCTTTTACACCCTCTAAGTATCGGCAGAGAACTGTCGGTTGTTCACACTTTTCAAGTTTCGGTAGAGAACCATATATTCTTCAAATATTTTCTCACGAGCAATTTAGAAAGATAAGAGGAAGAGTAAAAAATATAAATCACACAGAGATCCTTACCTTTAAGTAACTTTGTGAATCCTTCACACTTCACTAGCAAAAAATTTCTCTCAAACACTCCCTCACACTCTATCCTTCAATTGCCCTTAAAAAATCATGAAAAAAAAGTTTTTTTACGTCAGTTCTTAATGGACCCTTTATACAAAAGACACGAAAAACCGTCCAAAAAACTAAAATTTTTAATTTTGAGTGTACACGATCGTATAGTATGATCGAGTTTCGTACGTACGAACAATTCAAGTACTATTGTGTACAAACCTGTTGTGAATCGGTACAAAATCATTTCGTACCCATTCATCATCTGGTACGAACTAAGTTTGTCTGGGATGAATAGTTAAAAAATTCAAAAATCATTTGTACGAAACATCGGGACCTCACATTTTCGTACTCTAGAGGGCATGTACGAACTGGGTTTGTACAGTACAATCCATACTTAGAAAAATTATTTTTATGTGACCTGGAACCCGAAAAGGTCATACTCATAAAAGCATGTTCAAATTGGGGTTGTACAGTATGATCCATACTTAAAAATTTTATTTTTACACGACATGGAACCCGAGAAAATCGTACTCATGAAAGTATGTACCAACTGGGTTTGTACAGTACGATCCATATATAGAAAAATTATTTTTATGCGACATGTGTTGGAAACTCGTTCAATATGAATTAGGATGTTAAGCCTAATTAAATGTCCCAAGGCTAACCAAGAGGGGGGTGAATAGGTAATTTAAAAAATTATACTTCTACTCTTGGATTTTTAAAAAACCTTTTTAATTATTAATGCAAGTTAAATTTAAAGTTTAAAAAATAAACTTTTCAACTAGAGTAAACAACTTGCAATGAAATTAAATGCGGAAGAAAAATAAGAAAGAATACACCAGATTTATAGTGGTTCGGTCAAACCTTGACCTACGTCCACTCCCCGGAGGCACCCTCAGAGTATTGCACTAATACCACAAAGTGAATCTCCTTTTGCCCCCACAGCAATGCGGAGAAGCCTGTACAAAATCACTTTAACCTTCCCCGGTGCGGCGGAGTAGCCGAGTTCTTTAACACCAAAGATATCTTCTTCTCACCAAAACTTCCCTCAAGACGACCCTTGAATCCGATGGTACTGAGGTGCAAGTTCGCCGGAGCAACCGTGTGAATATCCCCTTCACA
>NW_021319083.1:104249-158628 GCF_001605985.2 Dendrobium catenatum | reverse complement strand
AAAAATTAAGGAAAGAAATAACTACCACATGTGGCGCTTTGCGCATCTTTTTCAATTTTGTGGCACATTTTTGTGCATCTTTTCACTTGTTGGGCTTATTTTGTGCCTCTTTTTCACATTGCTAATCATTGCGCATTTCTTTTGATTTTTTGTACATTTGTACAATTTTCAAGAGTAATTGTATTCTTTCCAAAATCAATAATCTAAAATTTCAAATCTTTCTAAGTGCATAAATATTAATTGATAAGTGAAATACAAAATAAGAAAACATCACAATTGCAATAATAATATTAAAATTAATGTAATCTAAATAAGAGACATGAAATTGACAATCTTAATAATATCAAGTTATAAACACAACTTAAATTTAGAATAATTAGATTTTCTAATGAATTCAATTTTATGTTGCAGTTTAAAGTATAGCACTTATAAGATCAAAAATTTAAGGGTTTTTCATATAGGCAAACGAACATTTCAAACACAGAATAAAAACACTTAAACATCCAAAAAAAATCTAAAGCAATAAAAGAATAGAAAAATATTACACAAAATACAAGTACACAAACTATAAAAATTTTCATATCACATTCCAAATGTCTCACAACAAGAAACATGGAATCCGATATGAAAATATCTCAAAATCATACAAAACACACAAAAATTAAAAATAGAAAAAACACATAAAACAAACAAAAATAATATTTGAAATCATCAAAATTATACAAGTTGCAAGAATGTAAAACATGCAAATAGCAACTTTCCTAACAACATGGAACCCGAGATGTTTGTAATTGTGAATGTATGTATGAACTGGAATCGTCCCGTATGATTCATACTTAGAAAAAAAAATTCGAGCAAGGACGGACCCGAGGCATTCATAATCGTGAAAGTATGTACAAAATGGGATAGTCTTGTACGAACCATACTTAGAAAAATTTTCATTTCTATTCATTCGACTGCTCGTTGAGAAAAATAACTGACCAGATCATCCTGTATGAAATAATATCGTACAGCACGATCAGTTTAAAAATATGAATTTTAAACTCTCCCCTAGTATATGTGTGCTCAGCTACTCAATTATAATCACACACTCTTAGACTCAATAAAATAAAAAAATATAGACTTTAATTATAATAAACTTCAGACTTATCTTGATTTGAAGTCTTCAACAATCCAGAGTATGGTTTCCTTAAAATGTTAGTATACACAAGAGCAAAATAATTCTTCCAAAATATGTTAGGAGAAATAATAATCAAATCAATAATATTAGGAATCATCAAAATATACAAGTTGCAAGAATATCAAACATGCAAAACTAAATAGCAACTATCTCAATAATCCCCCACTTTTTTATGATGGAAAAATAATTATTATTTGAATAAAATTGAAAAATATAAATTTCTCCTTAACTCCCCCTAAATGAATAAGCATACAAATTAATTTATTTTTATTTTTTGTAAAATCACAAAACACTTCAAACAGAAAAAAATAAAACAACTTTAATGAATACTAAAATGCAAAAATCAAATGCAAACAAATAATATTTCTTCCCCTTTTTGACAACAATAAAAAGAAGGAAGAAGAAAAATAAAAGAAATGTAAGAAGTCATATGAGAAACCTTTAATAATTGATCTTGAAAGATATTGAATTATAATTGTAATAATAAGATTAATGTTCATTAGAGAAAAATAAAGATTCATAATATTTAAATTAAAATAAAATATAGACAAGATAAATATATCAAGATCATGAAATAATCTAGACAATTACATAAGATGAATTATTGCAAAAATGAAGATTAATTAAAGTCAATTTCTATTACAAAATATAATTGAACATTAAATTAATTTGAAATTGAAGATTAAAAGATCGAGGAAAGAACATTATCAATACACTTGTTTGACGACATTGCGCATCTTTTAAAATATTTGTGGCACACTTTGTGTATCTTTTTATATTTGGGATAATTTTGTGCATATTTTTAATTTGTGAATCATTGCGTATTCTTTCGATTTTTGTACACTTGTATATTTCTCTAATTTTTTAAATTGATCTTTCCAAAATAAATAATTTAAAAATTAAAACTTCTCTAAGTACAAAGATAATTATATTGAAAAGAGAAATAAAAAATAATAAGATATCAAAATTATAATAATAATACTAAAATTATGTATGCCTAAAAAGAACATAAGATTGATAGCCTTAACTTGATCTAGTTATCAATTAACTTATATTTTTGAAAAATTAGATTTTCTAATAAAATTAATTTTTATATTGTTGTTCATATTATAACACTTTTTAGATCAATTGTCAGGATTATCATATAGACAAACTAACATTTCAAACAAAGAACAAAAACAACTAAATAAAACAAGGCATTTTTAATTGATATCAATTTAAAACGTGATATAATGAAGCACATTTGATATCAATACATCTATCTCAAATCATGAAAAAATATAACAACATCAAAGATCTAAAATAAGGCAAGTACAGAAAATACTAAATAAATATAAGTACTGAAACTACAAAACTCATCACATCACATATCTAAAGACTGGTAAAGACAACACACAAGAAGTACATCTATAAATCTGAGCGACCCTGGTCTAGAGGAGGTGGCTGGTTGAAGATAGAAAAATAGATATTCATCATAACCACGTTGGTGTTCACCGAGTCGAATTGACCTTGAATCCAACCCATATCCTACTAGTATTGTGCATCATGCTGATTTAGATGAGTCTGAATTTGATTAAAGCACTGATCAAAATGACTCTCTAGTCGATCAAAGCGCTGGATCATCTCCTAAAAGTCAGGTCCATGAGCAGGAGTAGATACAGGTGTTGATGCTCGTGTAGGTGCTGATGCTCACCCTTCTCCCTCATAATCTTCACTTGTATTATCAACTTTAAAAAGTGCTTGAAACAAGGCATGATTAAAGTAGGTAGGTAATTCAAGTAGAGGATCGGGATGAACAAGATTATACTTCTTCTCAAGGATATAAGTCACTAGGTGTCCTAAAGCAATGCTTTTCTTCCTCTTATGTGAGACATGTCCAATTTCATAAAGACCATAAATATAATCAATAATAAGTTGGGCTTCATCTATAGAATGACCAGTAATGATAAGGTAAGTAATAGTGGACAAAATAAGAGCAATGTTAATGCGGTCCCCATCTTTAGAAATAATAGAGGTTATAAGAACATGCTGAATGATCCTTATATTTTGGTTTAAGGAATAAACCCTAGACAAATGACATACTTGTTCAATCCCTCTAATAACTTTGTTTATCTCAGTCCAGTCAAAATTAGATATATAAGTCAAAGTGTGGGCTCTAACTCCTTGAGTTCTTAAATTTAAAAATGTTCCCAAATCTTCCTTAATTATTTCTACCCTCTTCTTAAAAATAAAAAATCTAATCATACTCTCATCTTCACTAAATGACATGTTTGCCAGAAAGTATTGAAATATTTCTTTGTTATAGGCATGAATCAAGGTAAGGATAAAACCAAATTGAGTGGTACTGAAAAGAGGCATAACTTAAAAGTGAATATCCTCTTGAAGTAGGATTATAGAGGGAGTAATCTTGGCAGAAATAAACCTAAGAAAAGAATCCTTGTTAGCCCTGGATAAAAAATTGTCATCTCCACCCCTGGAAGATGGTCCCTTAGTGAGTCTACCCCTCTTGCTAGAACTAGGCATTGCTAAGTTGAGAAGGAATGGAAGAGGTTATTGAATTGAATGAAAATGAATTCTAAAACCCTCTTATTTAAAGAAAAATGATCTTTCATACATATGAAAAAGGGTTTGTACTATACGATTGATGGTTCATATATGATGAAATAAATTTCATATATACGAATGAATATGTTCAAAATGAAATAAATTTTTGTAATCCCGCAAGTTACGCGGCATCTTATCGTATATGCTTTTTGACCAGACGATCGTACACATGAATAGGTGTTCATCCTGGATGATCGATTATTTAAGATCATTTTAATAACGGTTAGATTCATTACCCACACCTAATAACATGTGATTCGTATATACAAACTATATGTTCATACATACGATCAATTATAATAACTGATTCTGCTCGTATAACCATCTACATGCATATATACGAAGTAATACAAATCATACGAGATGATATAAATATCGTACACTATGATATGTATTGAAAAATAAAAACTTTATGCAATATGTTCAAAATAACGATCGACATACTACAGAATTCATATAGGACAAAAATAATTTCGTATAGTACGATTATAACACTAAGAAAAATTTGCATGATCCATCAGGAATAAGAAATTTGATATGAAAATAACATGTCCAAAGCACATAAAATTAAAAATAAAAAAAAAGAAAATAAAACATAAAAAAATACACAAAGACACATATCAAGTTTATAGAAAATTTTAATTAAGCATTAAGATCAATCACAATAAGCCTTATTCTTAATGTGCTAAATGTATAAAAGGTTTGTTGTTTTGTAAAAATATATGCAAATTAATTTTTAGTAGAAATATGGTTCAATTCAATTTCTCCTTTAGATACATTATCCCTTATAAAATGATGTCTTATGTCTATATATATAGTTTTAGAATGTTAACTATAATTTTTTGAAATGCAAATGACACTAGTGTTATCACAATAAATTAGAATTGTGCCTATTATAAATCCTAAGTCAATCAGCTATTGTTTCAACTAAAGAACTTGTGCTACACAACTTTCTCAAACAATGTATTCAATTTCAGCAGTAGATAGGGCTACAAAATTTTATTTTCTACTAGACCAAGAAACTAAAGATTTTTTTAGAAATTGATAAGTTCTAGAAGTACTCTTTCTAACAACCCTACAACCTATAAAGTTCAAATTTGAATATCCAATTATTTCAAATGAAGAGCTAAACTTAGGATACCAAATTCCTAAATTCTAAGTTCCCAAAAGATATCTCAAAATCCTTTTTACTGCTATCAAATGTGATTTTTTTGGATTTGGAAATCTAGCATACAAATAAACACTAAACATAATATCGAGTCTGCTAGCAATCAAGTAAAGTAAAGATCTAATTATTTCCCTAAATTTCTTTTGATCAATTGATTTTCCCATTGGGTCCTTATCCAACTGAACTGAGAAACTCATAGGTGTACTAACAGGTTTAGCATTATCCTTTACATATTTTTTAAAGATGTCCTTAACTTACTTCGATTGATTAAGAAATATTCCTTCCTCAATTTGCTTAATGTTAAAACTTAAAAAGTAACTAAGATCTCCCATTAAACTCATCTCAAATTCACTACTTATTCTTTTAAAAAAATCATCACAAAGAATTTTATTTATAGATTCAAAGATGATATCATCAATATAGATTTGCACAATGAGTATATAGTCTCCCAATTTCTTAAAAAAGAGAGTGGTGTCCACACTTCCTTTCTCAAAAGATCTCTCAAGTAGAAAAGTGCTTAACCTCTCATACCAAGCCCTAGGTGCCTATTTCAATCCATACATTACCTTTTTTAATTTAAAAATATGATTTGGGTATTTTAAATTTTTAAAACTTAGAGATTATTCAACATAAATATCCTATTGAATCACCCCATTTAAAAAGACACTTTTAATATCTATTTAAAATAATTTGAATCCTCTAAAATAGATAAAGGCTAACAAAACTCTAATTGCTTCAAGTCTCGCTACAGGGGAAAAAATCTCCTCAAAATTAATCCCTTCAATCTAATTATACTTCTTAGCACTAATCTAGCCTTATTTCTTATGATAACTCATGAGTTATTCATTTTATTCTTGAATACCCACTTAGTTCCAACTATATTTTGATCCTTTGGACTTGCAATTAATTTCCAAATATTATTTCTCAAAAATTAGTTTAATTCTTCTTACATTGCCAAAATCCAAAATTTATCTGAAAGTGTTTGATTTATATTTGTGAATTAAATTTTTGAAATAAAGGAATAATAAATGACTTCTTTGCTTAGTCCATGCCAAGTCCTAACACCCTCACTAGGTTTACCTAAAATCAATTACTTAGGATGATTTTTTAGAAAATCTCAAATCTCTAGGTAACATGTTTTCTATCTCTAAATTTTCATCCAAATTAATTTTCTCAATCTTTTGGGAGTTATTTTCTATTTCATCCTCTTCCAAATTTGGATCTTCCAAAATTTTAGATTCATCAAATACAACATGTGTGGTCCCCTCAATTACCAAAGTTTTTTTGTTAAAAACTCTATAAGATTTTTCAAGACTAGAGTATCCAAGAAAAATTCCTTCATCTAAGGTAGATTTTCCATTATTATGTATGAATACCTTAGATCTAAAAACATACAAATATGAAAAATTAGGTTTTCTCCCCTTAAGAAGCTCATAGGGTATTTTGTTTAATTTAAATCTGATGTTCACCCTATTCAAAACATAACATGCAGTATTAACTGCTTCAGCCCAAAAATATTAGGAAGTGAATATTCTGCCAATATAGCTCGATCGGCTTCAATTAATGTTCTATTCTTTTTTCGACAACCCCATTCTACTGAGGGTTTTTATGTGAATAAAAATTATGATCAATTCCTTTTTCTTTATAAAATTCTTAAATTTTTCATTTTCAAATTTACCACTGTGATCACTTTGGATTGTTTAAATCTCGTATCCTAGTTTCCTCTAAATCCAAGTTAAAAAATTTATAAACTCCTCAAATGATTCACTCTTATGATATAAGAATTTAACCTAAGTGAATCTAAAAAAATTATCTATAATCACAAATTTATATACCTTCCCTCCCAGATATACATTTCCAACTGATCCAAAAAGATCCATATGTAAAGTTTCCAAAGGTTTATTAGTTATAAGATTCTTATTGGACTGAAATAAGGACTTTACCTATTTTTTCTAGCTGACATGCATCGCAAAGGTGATTTTTAGTAAAGTCTATTTTTTGTATACCTCTAACTAATTCTTTTTGGGTAATTTTTCTAAGGTTTTTCATGCTAGAGTGACAAAGTTTCCTATGCCATAACCATGATTCATAAGAAATAGTTTTCAAATAGAAGTATTAAGAGTTTTGATACAATTTAAATATAGCATATAAATATTCTTTACCCTTAATCAATGCAAAACAACATTATCATTTATGCTTAATATGCAGCTAGTAGGAAAAAATTTTATACTATATCATTTATCACATAGCTGGTTAATACTCAACAGATTATGCTTTAAGCCTTCTACAAGTAGCACATTTTCAAGGAAAATTTTTTGCAAGTTTCTAATCATACCTGATCCAACCATTTTTTTAGTGGTATTATCTCCCAGTGTAACCTTGCCTCCACTTCTATCTTCCAGTGATATAAATTGCTTAGTGTCTGCAGTCATATGTTTTGAGCAACTGCTGTCTAAGTGCCAAATGCTATCACGAGGCCTTGTATGAGAGCGTGCCTGCAAAACTATCAAATGTTAGACCTAGAAACCTAAACAAGTTTGGGTTCTCCTTTTGGCAATTTAAAAATAGATGCATGTATGATATGTCTAGGTTTATGCATCTTAGGTTTCCACACTAAATGAGTTTTTCTATGTAAGGTATAAGTATATGCTATATGTCCAATCATCTCACAAGAAAAGCATTTTACTTCAGGAAAAGGTTTTCTCAATTTTTTATAATAACTTTAATTCTTCTTGGGTTTTAAAAATTTTGAATACAAAATAGGATAAGTAAAATCTTCAAGTGTTTGGGGTTTTCTATTTTCCTCGAGAGCTTGTACTTTCAATTTCAAAAATGTGTTTAAGTCTTTTAACACATTCTTACTATAATTTAAACAATGCTCTCTATTCTTTAATTCATCCTTAAAATCTTTAAATTATTTTTCCAATTAAGTATAGGATGATTTTAAAATTTCATTCTTCTTATTCAAGCATCAAATTCATTAAATAAGCTCATGTAAGTATTATCTATCAATACATGATCATTCCTAAGGATTTTATGTTCTCTTTGCAATTCTTGCATTTTTAAATTTAGAATAGTATGCATTTTCTTTAGCTTTCTATATGCATCATGAATTCTATCAAAAACTTCTAATAATTCAGTAAAGGTTAGGTCACATACCTCTTCTTGATCTGACTGATCAAGATTATCGGCCATTAAGCATAAGTTGGTGACTTCCTCCTCCTTTTCTATTTCTGATGAATTCAAAGCTGAGTCCGCCTAGAAAGCTCTTTGGAATCTCTTCTTGCCCTTCTTCATATTTGGTTTCTCCTTACTAAGAGTGGCTTTTAGTTTTGGGCAATCTGATTTTATGTGTCAAGGTTTCAGCATTCATAGAAAATTATATAATTAGAAACCTTAACATTCTTATTAAACTTACCTATGTTCCACTATTGGCATCTTCTCTACTTCCATTTAAGAAAGCTCTTAAATTATCTAGTCATCAGGGCAATGTCATCCTCATCCTCATGTTGTGATAGATCACTCTCCGATTCCTCCACTTGTAATGCAATGTTCTTCTCCTTTCGCTATTCACCTGCATCAATTTTCTTTTCACTCACTCCTTACTCGTAGGAAATTAGTGAACCAAGAAGATTATCAACAGAGTAAACATTCAAATCTTTTGACCTTGTAATAGCAGTTATTTTAGCATCATATGCAGTAGGCAAAAAATGAAGAATTTTATTAACCATTTTAGCATTCGTTAGTTCCCTACCTAATGCATACAAAGAAGTGAATATCTGAGTGAATATCGTGTACATGTCAGAAATAGATTCTTTAAATTTCATATAAAATAATTTATAGTCATGTAACATGATGTTTAATCTAGATTATTTTACTTCATTAGTCCATTCGTAAGTAATATAAAGTCTATCCCATATGTCATTTTCACTTTTGCAAGTGGAAACCCGTAAGTAGTCTTCTGACTTAAGTGCACAAAAGAAATTATTTAAATATTTTGCTTATGCTTAGTCATGTTCTTCTACAGTCCAATTTGCAAAGGGTGTTTCAACTCTAATACTATCAACTACTCTAATTTGATTTGTATACCCTTCTTATACTAAGATCTACATACGATAATCTAATGATTGCAAAAATGTAAACATATATATTTTCCAAAAATTGAAAGAGATTTTGTCAAAAAAAGGAGGACTAGTGATCTAGTAACCTTCTATTATGTTCCAATTTTGAAAAGTAGCCATGCTCATTTTTCAAAAATTTATCTAAACTTATGATTTTAAAATAAAGCTTTGATACCACTTATTGAATCTTGAATAGGTTGTTAAGCCTAAGTTTGTGTCCCAAGGCTAACCAAGAGGGGGGGGGGGGGGAATTGGTAATTTTAAAAATTTTCTTTGATTTTAAAATTTAAAACTGATTGATTCAAAAAACAAGTTAATTAAAGTTTCAAAAAAAAAACTTTTTAACCACGAAATTAAAAATATGTAGTAAGTAAGCAGCAGAAATTAAAATGATATAAAGATTTATAGTGGTTCGGTCAAACAAGACCTACAACCACTCCCTGAAGACTCCCTCTTCAGGTATTGCACTATTACTAAAGTGACTCTCCCTTTTCCCCCATAGTATGATGGAGATGCCTTTATAAAACTCTCTTTCACCAATCCCTGGTGTGGTAGAGAACCTTCGTCCTTTCACACCCTACAAGTGTAGGCAGAGAACCTTCGTCCTTTCACACCCTCCAAGTGTAGGCAGAGTACCTTTGACTGCTCACACTCTCCAAGTGTCGGTAGATAACCATCATACTTTCACACCCTCTAAGTGTCAGTAGAGAACCATCATCATTTCACACCCTCCAAGTTTAGGCAGAGTACCTTCGACTATTCATACTCTCCAAGTGTCGGCAGAGAACCATCATCCTTTCATACCCTCCAAGTGTCGGCAGAGAACAATAGACTGTTCACACTCTCCAAGTGTCTGTATATAACCAGATCTTCTTCAAAGATCTTCTCACAAGTAATTTATAAAGATAAGAGAAAGAGTGAAAAACATAAATCACACAGAGATCCTTACCTTTGAGTAACTTTGTGAACCCTTCACTATACTAACAAGAAATCTCTTTCAAACACTCTCTTCTTCAATTACCCTTGAAAAATCATAAAGAAAAGATTTTTTATGTCAGTTCTTAAGGGACCTTTTATACAAAAGACACGAAAAATCATTGAGAAAACTGAAATTTTCAATTTTGAGCATATACGATCGTACAGTACGATCAGATTTTGTACATACGAACAATTCAAATATTATTACATACGAACCTATTATGAATTGGTATGAAATTATTTCATACCCGCTCATTGTCTGGTATGAACTAAGCTCGTCAGGGTCAAACAGTTAAAAATTTTCAAAATTTATTTATTCGAAACATTGGGATGAAATGGGACATCACATTTTTGTACTGTGGAAGGCATGTATAAACTAGGTTTGTACAATATGATCTATACTTAGAAAAAATTATTTTTATATGATCTAGAACCCGATAAGATCATACTCATGAAAGCATGTACGAATTGGGTTCGTACAGTACGATCCATACTTAGAAAAATTATTTTTATGCGACATGGAACCTGAGAAGATCATACTCACGAAGGCATGTATGAACTAGGTTCATACAATATGATCCATATTTAGAAAAATTATTTTTATGTGATATTGAACCCGAGATGTTCGTACTCATGTAAGCTTGTACGAACTAGGATCATCTCGTACGATCCGTACTTAGAAAAAAATTTTCGGGCAAGGACAGACCCGGGCATTCATACTCATGAAAGCATGTGAACTGGGATTGTCCCGTATGATCCATACTTAGAAAAATTTTCATTTCTGTTCATTCGACTGCTCATTGGAAAAAAATAACTGACCAGATCATCTCGTACAAAGTAATATCATACAGTATGATCTGTTTAAAAAATATAAATTTTAAACTCTTCCCCGATGTGTGTGTGGGTGTGCTCAATTACTCAATTATAATCACACTCTCTTAGACTCAATAAAATGGAAAATATATACTTCAATTATAATAAACTCTATACTAATCTTGATTTGAAGTCTTCAATAATCTGGAGTATGATTTTCCTGAAATATTAGTACACACAAGAGCAAAATAATTTTTCCAAAATATTTTAGGAGAAATAATAATAAAATCAATAATATTTGGAATCATCAAAACATACAAGTTACAAAAATATCAAACATGCAAAATAATGTAGCAACTATCTCAACAAATTCCTTGGTCCAATGTTCTATAAAATGCTTACTCTAGTAATAACTTCCCACGTATCTCTTAATGAAGATACTAAGGGGAAAGGATAGTGTAGGCCTTGGACAACACTATTTCTTGCAATAGAAAATCAAAATAAATTAGTCGATAAATATTCAATAACAAGAATGTTGTTATGAAGGAAAAAATTGGACAATGAAGGCTTAATGTAGGTGTGGTTCTTCCTTGCTTCCAACAAGATGTTTCTTAGGCTTCTTGGAACATATAATTCCTTCTAATTATTGGAATAATCCATGGAGGAGTCGGATGTGACACCTTCAAATCTAATGAATGAATCGGCTTACCTAAACCTATGTTTTATTCTCAATCATCTATAACAACAACCAGAGCTACGAACATTTCAAATCATAAAGCTAGTATCAATCAATTTTATTTTCTCAAAACATAATTACAATAATCTAGACCATATAAGTTTATACATCATACAAGTAAAAGCTGGATTATAAAATGTACCTTGCTAACTAAAATCTTACCTCTACATCTAGTCTACTCAGCAAGACCTTTACCTTTCTCCTAAAGTTGAAAAAGAAATAGAATTAAAACATACAACTTAATAGACTTCTTATCATGACGCATCATTGGTTTTAATATTCAATTTAAAAGATAAAATTGTAATTAAAAAAATGAATATCATTAAAGTATTAGAACAATAATAGATAGTGAAATATTTTCATAGTATACTTAATATTTTAACTTACTTGCAATTTTCTTTAATAGAAATTTTCATATACTTCACAAAATACTTGGCCTCAGATATTCACTTGCACTTGACTTTCATATTTCATCAGAGTTCATACGAATTTTTAGATTTCCCAATATTTATTTTAGATACTTACTTTACTTAATTTATTAATATAAATACAATGAAATGATCCTCATGCATATGTCTTTATGTCTACTTAAAAGTCTACTTCCACATATGTATCTCTTTTTACCTCTCATACTTGAATATAGCAAGTGAGTCAGAAAGCCCTCTCACATCTATCTAGTGTAGATGGATTTAGGAATAAATAAAGTGTCACATAACCTCCCACACTTGCTTTGTAAAACCCTTTAAGTAAAAGAAGTTTAACTCTTAAACATTAAGGCACCTTTTGGTATAATGGTTATGTTGAATTTTGATTAGGTTGTTAAACCTAAATTAATGTCCCAAGACTAACCAAGAGGGGGGGGGGGGGAATTGGTAATTTTAAAAATTACTCTTGGATTTTAAAATTAAAAATCTTTAAATATTCGTAGCAAGTTAATTGATAATATTTGAAAATAATCTTTTCAACCATTGAATAAAAACTTGTAGGAAATAAAATGGGATCATTTAAATGACACAAAGATTTATATTGGTTCGATCAAACACGACCTATATCCACTCCCTGAAGACTCCCTCTTCAAGTATTGCACTATTACCAAAAGTGTCTCTTATTTTGCTCTAACAACAAGACGGAGAAGCATTTACAAAACTCTCTTCCACCAATCCCTGGTGCGGTAGAGAACCGACATCCTTTCACACTCTCCAAGTGTCAGTAGAGAGCTGTCATATGTTCACACTGTCCAACTGTCAGCAAAGAACCGTCATTTGTTCACACTCTCCAAGTGTTGATAGAGAACTGTTTTCTATTCACACTCTCCAAGTATCGGCAAAGAACCATTGTCTATTCACATTCTCTAAGTGTCGGCAAAAAACCATCCAAAAAATTGAAAATTTCAATTTAGAGTGTACACGATCGTACAGTACGATCAAATTTTGTACGTACGAACAGTTAAAAAATTATTGCATACAAACCTGTTGTGAATCAGTACAAAATCATTTCATACCCGATCATCATTCGGTATGAACCAAGTTTGTTCGAGACGAATAGTTAGAAAATTTTCAAATTTTGTCTGTACAAAAATCCCAATATTTCGTACTATGGATGGCGTATGTACGATTACATCATCATCTGGTATGATTAGTTATAAAAATTTCAAGTTCATAGGGATGAAAGGTTAGGATGAAAATGGACCTCATAATTTTATACTATGGAATGCATGTACAAACTATGTTCGTACAGTACGATCCATACTTAGAGAATTTTTTTTAAGCGACCTGGAATCTGTCCATTTTGTACTCTAGAATTTATGTATGAAAGGTGTTTATACAATACGATCCATACTTAAACAATTCTTTTTATGCATCTAGGAACCCATCCATTTTGTACTTTAGAAGGCTTGTACGAACTATGTTCATATAGTATGATCCATACTTAAAAACATTTTCTTTTCTATTCGTTTGACTACTCATTGAGGAAAATAATTGAACAAATTCTCTCGTATGAAGTCAATTCATATAGTATAATTAGTTTCAAAAATTCAAGTTTTTATTTCTCCCCCTATGTGTGTGTGTGCACGTTACACAATTACAATCACTCTCTCTTAGACTCAATAAAATGAAAAATACAGACTTCATATATAATAAACTTTTAAACTGATCTAATTTAAAGTCTTTAACTATCCGGAGTATGATTTTCCTGAAATGTTAGTACACAAAAATAATAAAACAGTGCATTCAAAATATGTTAGAAGAAATAATAATTAAAAAAATAATATTTAGAAACATAAAAAATAAACATGTTGCAAGAATATCAACAATAAAGAACTAAATTGCAAAAATCTCAACAATCTCCCTCTCTTTTATGATGGCAAAATAAATATTATTTAAAATAAAATTGAATATCCTAAATTTCTCCTTAACTCCTCCTGAATGAATAAACATATAAGTATAAGGGAATTCTTTTAACAACAAATCAATATTTTTAAATTTTAAAACACACAAAATAAAACAAAAACAAAATACAAAACAACACTAACACAATAACAAAATAATACTAACACACCAAAAACAATAAAAAACAAACAAACAAATAATATTTCTCCCCCTTTTGACAATAATAAACAGGAAAGAAAATAGTTTGAAATAAAAGAAGTCATATGAGAAATCTTAGAAATTGTTCTTAAAAGAGATTGAACTATAATTGCATTAACAAAGTTAATGTTTATTAGTTGAAAAAGAAAGATTCAAAAACATTTAATTTAAGGTATAACATAGACAAGAAAAGTTAATCAAAGTCATGAAGCATTCTAGATAATTTAGATAAAGAGAATTATTACAAAAGTGACAAAATGAAAATTAGATAATTTCTATTTTCAATATAAAACATAATTGAAAATTAGATTGATTTGAGTTTGAAGATTAAAAGATAAAGGAAAGAACATTATCAATATGCGACATTGCGCATCTTTTCAAATATTTTTTTGGCACACTTTGTGCATCTTTTTATATTTGAGCTAATTTTGTGCCTCTTTTCAATTTGTAAATAATTGCACATTCTTTTGATTTTTATACACATTTTACAATTTTCTTTTTTTAATTAATCTTTCCAAAATCAATAATATAAAAAAATAAATTTATCTAACTACAAGAATAATTATATTAAAAAGAGAAATAAAAAATAATAAGACATCAAAATTATGAATTATGTTTACCTAAAAAGAACATAAGATTGATTTCCTTAACTTGATCAAGTTATAGATTAACTTAAAAATTTTAAAAAATTAGATTTCATAATGAAATTAATTTTGATATTTCTATTTAATTTATAATTATTTTTAGATCAATTAAGATATGATTAACATATAGACAAACTAACATTTCAAATAAGGAACAAAATCAACTAAAAAATAAGATAATTTTTATTGATATCAATATAAAAATCTAATACAATAAAAGTACAACTGATATCAATATTATATATCTCAAGAAAAGATAACATAATAACAACATTATCAAAGATCTAAAAATAAGACAAGTGCTCAAAATATCAAAAAACATCACAAAGATAAACACATCTCAAATGACTGACAAAGATAACACATAAGAATTACATCTAAAAATTTGAGAGGCCCTGGCCTGGAGGAGGAAGCTAGTTGAAGATAAAAAATAGCTATTCATCATAGCTATGTTAGTGTTCATGGATTCGAACTATCCTTGAATCCACGCCATGTCTAGCATGTACTTAGCATTCTGCCGGTGTAGATGAGCCTAAATTTGATCAAAGCACTGATTAAAATAACTCTCTAGATGGTCAGCGCTACACCATCTCCTAAAAATTAGGTCCATAAGCAGGCGCAGGTGCAGGTGCTGGAGCTCCCCCTTCTTCCTCAAAATCCTCACTTGTATTGCCATCTTTCCCAAAAAGTGCTCGAAATGAAGCATTAGTAAAGTAGATTGACAATTCATGTTGTGGGTCAGGATTAACCAGATTATACTTCTTCTCTAAAATATAAGTCACAAAATGTCCTAAGGCAATATTCTTCTTCCTCCTATAAGATACATGACCAATTTTAGATAGTCCATGAATATAATCAATAATAAGTTGGATTCATCAATTGGTTGTCCAGTCATGATAAGATAAGTAACAATGGACAGAAGAGGAGTAATGTTAATACGATCAATAGATTTAGGAATTATGGAAGTTCTAAGGACATGCTGAATGATCCTTGCATTTTGGTTTAAAGTATAGACCCTACGTAAATGACTTACTTGCTCAATCCCTCTAAGAACTTTGTTTATTTTGGACCAGTCAAAATTAGATTTTGAAGTCATTATGTGGGCTCTAACTCCTTGAGTTTTTAAATGCAAAATGGTTCCCAAATCTTCCTTTATGATTTCTACCTTTTTCTTAAAAACATAAGATCTGATCCTACTTTCATCCGAACTAAAAGACATGTTTGTCATAAAATAGTAAAAGGTTTCTTTATTGTAGGCATGAATCAAAGTTAGGTTAAAGGAAAATTGAGTGGTAGTGAAAAGAGGCATCACTAGAAAGTTGATATCCTCTTAAAGTAGGATTCTAGAAGGAGTAATTTTGGCAGAAATAAACCTAAGGAAAGAATCCTCATTTGCCCTAGATAGAAAGTTGTCATCTCCACTCCTGGAAGATGATCCCTTAGTGAGTCTACCTGATTGCTAGAACTGGCCATTGCTAAGTTGAGAAGGATTGGAAGAGGCTATTGAAGTGAATGAAAAGAAATTTTAAAGCTCTCATATTTAAAGAAAAATTATCTTTCGTACGTACAAAAAAGGGTTCATACTATACGATTGATGGTTCATACATGAAAAAATGAATTTCATATATACGAACGAATACATTCAAAATGAAATGACTTTTCATAATCACGCAAGTTACGAAGCATCCTTTCGTACAAGCTTTTTGACCAGACTATCCGGGATGATTGGTTATTTAAGATCATTTTAAAGACGGTTAGGTTCGTCCCCCATACCGAATGACACGTGGTTCGTATATACGAACTAAAAGTTTATATGTATGGTCGGTTATAATAACTGATTCTTCCCGTATAACCATCTACATGCGTATAGGAGAAGTAATACAAATTATCAGGATGATATAAATATCGTACAGTATGATATGTATTGAAAAATTAAAACTTTACATAATTAGTTCAAAATAACGAATGATATGGTATAGAATTCGTACAGGATGAAAATAATTTCATACAGTAAGAATATAATACTTAAGAAAATCATCATGATTATTCAAAAACATGAAATTTGATGTGTCAATAACATGTCAAAAACACAAAAAATATAAAAAGCAAAAATAGAAACAAACACATAAAAACAAAATAAAAATAATCACATTAAAAAACAAAATAGAAAAAATTCACAAAAACACATATCAAGTTTGCAGAAAATTTTTTAATTAAGCATTAAGATCGATCACACCTAGCCTTATTCTTAGTGTGCTAAAAGTATCAAAGGCTAGTGGTTTTGTAAAAATATCCACAAGTTGATTTTTAGTAGGAAAATGGTTTAATTCAATCTCTTATTTGGATACATGATCCCTTATAAAATGATATTTTATATCTATATATTTGATTCTAGAATGTTGAATAGGATTTTTTAAAATAAAAGTAGCACTAGTGTTATCACAATAAATTAGAATTGTGACTATTATAAATCCTAAGTCAATCAACTATTATTTCAACTAATGAACTTGTGCCACACAACTTCCTAAGGCAATTTATTAAGCTTCAGCAGTAGAAAGATCTACAAAATTTTTTTCCTGGACCAAGAAACTAAAGAATTTCCAATAAATTAATAAGTTCTATATGTACTCTTTCGATCAATCCTACAACCTGCAAAGTCTAAATCTGAATATACAATAATTTTAAAAGAAGAGTTGTACCTAGGATACCAAATTCCTATGTTCTGAGTTCCCAAGAGATCTCTCAAAATACTTTTTACTACTATCAAATGTGATTCTTTTTGATCTGATTAAAATCTACCACACAAACAAATACTAAATATAATATCAGATCTGTTAGTAGTCAAATAAAGTAAAGATCCAGCAATTCCACTAAATTTCTTTTAATTAATAGATTTTCCCATTGGGTCCTTATCCAATTGAACTGTAGAACTCATAGGTGTACTAAAAGGTTTAGCATTATCCATTTCATACTTCTTAAGGATGACCTTAGCATACTTTGACTAACTAAGAATTGTTACTTCCTCAATTTACATATTGCTAAAACTTTGAAAGTAACTTAAATTTCCCATTAGGCTCATCTCAAATTTACTACTCATCATTTTAGAAAACTTATCATAAAGATTTTTATTTGAAGATCTAAAGATGATGTCATCAACATAAATTTGTACAATGAGTATGTCATCTCTCAATTTTCTCAAAAAGAGAGTGGTATTCACAGTTCCTGTTTCAAAAGATCTATCAAGTAGGAAAGTGCTCAACCTCTCATACAACGCCCTAGGTGCCTATTTCAATCCATATAATACCTTTTTTAATTTAAAAATATGATTTGGGAATTTTGAATTTTCAAAAACTGGAGGTTGTTTAACATAAACATCATCTTGAATAATCTCATTCAAAAAGGCACTTTTTATATCCATTTGAAACAATTTAAATCCTTTAAAATAGACAAAGGCTAACAAAATTCTGATTGCTTCAAGTCTCGCTACAGAGGCAAAAGTCTCCTCAAAATTAATTCTTTCAATTTGATTATACTCTTTAGCCACCAATCTAGCCTTATTTCTAACAATAACTCCCGAGTCATTCATTTTGTTCTTAAATACCTACTTGGTTCCAACTATACTTTGATCATTTGGTCATGCAATTAATTCTCAAACTTCATTTCTTACAAATTGATTTAAGTCTTCTTACATTGCCAAAATCCAAAATTTATTCGAAAGTCTTTAATTTATATTTATGGGTTATATTATTAAAATAAAGACACAATGATTGATTTATTTACTTAATTCACGTCTAGTCCTAACACCCTCACTTAGTGCTGCTAAAATAAAATTCTTAGGATGGTTTTTAGAAAATTTCAAATCTCTAAGCAAAGGGTTTTTTATCTCCAAATTTTCAACCAAAATAATCTTCTCAATCTTTTGGGTGTTATTTTTTATTTCAACTTCTTCCAAATTTGGCTCTTCTAAAATTCTAGATTCATCAAATATATTATGTGTGGTCTCCTCAACAACCACAGTTCTTTTGTTAAATACTCTATAAGATTTTCTAACATTAGAGTATCCAAGAAAAAATCTTTCATTTGATTTTGGATTAAATTTTCCTAAGGTAGATTTTCCATTATTATGAATGAAAACCTAACATCCAAAAATATACAAATTTGAGAAATTAGGTTTTGTCCTCTCAAGAAGCTCATAGGGTATTTTATTTAATTTCTATCTAATGTTCACCCTATTTAGAATATAATATATAGTTATAACTACTTCAGGCCAAAAATATTTAGAATGTAAATATTCTGCCAACATTGCTCGAGCAGCTTCAATTAATGTAATGTTATTTATTTTGACTACCCCATTTTGCTGAGGGGTTTTACATGCAAAAAAATTATGATCAATTCCTTTTTCTTTATAAAATTCTCAAATATCTCATTTTTAAATTCTCCTCCATGATCACTTTGGATTATTAAACTCTCACACCCTTCCTCTGAATCCAAGTCAAAAAATTTATAAACTTCTCAAATAATTTACTCTTATGATATAAGAATTTAACCCAAGTGAATTTAAAAAAATCATCTACAATCATAAATCTGTATACCTTCCCTTCTAGACCCTTAGTTTCAACCGGTCCAAAAAGATCAATATATAAAATCTCCAAAGGTTTACTAATTCTAAGTTTCTTATTGAAATGAAAAGAGGATTTCACCTATTTTTCTAATTGACATGCATTGCAAATGTGATCCTTAGTAAAGTCTAGTTTTGGTATACCTCTCACCAAATTCTTTTGGGTAATTTTCCTAAGATTTTCCATATTAGAATGATAAAGTCTTCTATGCCATAACCATGATTCATTATAAATAATTTTCAAATAGAAAGCATTAGGAGTTTTAATATAATTTAAATCTAGTATATAAATATTTCTTGCCCTTAATCCATACAAAACATCATTTCAATTTAGCATTAATATATAGCTAGTAGGAAAAAAAATTATACTATATCCTTTATCACATAGCTGGCTAATATTCAATAAATTATGCTTGAAGCCTTCTACAAGTACCATATTTTTAATGAAAAATTTTTGCAAGTTTCTGATCATACATGTGCCAACCACTTTCCTATTGGTGTTATCTCCCAGTGTTACCCTGCCTGCATTCCTGGCTTCCAGCATTATAAATTATGATAGTGTCTCCAGTCATATACTTTGAGCAACCGCTGTCCAGGTACCTAATGCTCTCATGAGGCCTTATATGACAGCATCCCTACAAAAGTATCATATGTTAGACTTGGGAAACCAAATAAGTTTGGGATCTCCTTTTAGCAAAATAAAACTAGATGCATGTATGATATGTTTAGGTTTATGCATCTTAGGTTTCCACACTAAAAGAGCTTTCCTATCTAAGGTACAAGTGTGTGCTATATGTCCAAACATGCGACAAGAATAACATTTTACTCCAGGAAATGGGTTTCTCAACTTTTTATAATAACTTTAATTTATCCTAAATTTTAAAAATTTTGGCCACAAAATAAAATTAGTAAAATCTTCAAGTGTTGGTGATATCCTATTTTTCTCAAGAGTTATTACTTTCAATTTAAGAAATCTGTTTAAATCTTTTAACACATTCTTACTATAATTCAAATAATGCTCACTACTCTCTGATTCATTCTTAAAATCCTTAAATTCTTTTTCCAATTGAGCATATGATGATTTTAAAAAATCATTCTTTTTATTCAAGTCATCAAATTCATCAAGTAAACTCATATGTTTGTTATCTATCAATACATGATCTTTCTTAAGGATTTCATGTTCTCTTTGCAATTCTAACATTTCAAGATTTAAACTAGCATGCATTTTCTTAAGCTTTCTATGTGCGTCATAAATTCTTTCAAAATTTCTAACAATTTATTATAAGTATAATCACATACCTCTTGTTGATCTAACTGATCAAGATTGTCAGCCATTAAGCACAAATTGATGACTTTTTTCTTATTTTCTATTTCTGATGAATCTGAAGCTGAGTCCACCCAAAAAGCTTTCTGAAATCTCTTCTTGTCCTTCTTCATATTTTCTCTCTCCACTACCTTCTCCTTGCTAGGAGTGACTTTGAGATTGAGGCAATCCGATTTTATATGTCCAAGTTTCCAACATTCATAGCAAATCATATAATTAGAAATCTTAATATTCTGATTAAGCTTACCTCTATTTCGCTGCTTGCATCTCCTCTACTTTCTTTTAAGAAGGCTCCTAAAATGCTTAGTCATCAAGGAAATGTCATCTTTATCCTCAAGTTGTGACTGATCACTCTTTGATTCCTTCATTTTTAGTAATATATTCTTCTCCATTCGTTGTTCTCTTGCATCAATCTTTCTTTGACTCACTCCTTGCTCGTAAGTAATTAATGATCCACGAATATTATCAATATAGTAAATATTCAAATCTTTAGACTCTGTTATAATAGTTATCTTAGCATCATAAGCAGTAGGCAAACAATGAAGTATTTTATTCACTAATTCAGCATTCATTAATTCCCTACATAATTCATACAAAAAAGTGACTATCTGAGTGAATCTTGTATGTATGTCAGAAATGAATTCATTTAGTTTCATGCAAAATAATTTATAGTCATATAACAAGATGTTTTGTCTAGATAGCTTTACTTCGTTAGTCCTTTCATAAGTAATACAAAGTTTATCCCATATGTCATTTTCACTTTTACAAGTGGAAACCTGCATGTAATCTTCTGACATAAGTGCACAAAACAAATTGTTTAAGCATTTAGCATTTAACTATGCTAAGTCATATTGTTCTACAGTCCAATCAGTAACGCTATTATCCAATCTAGTTGGTTTTGTATACCCTTCTTGAACTAAAATTCACATATAAAAATATAGTGACTGTAAAAATATAGACATGTGTATTTTCCAGAAATTGAAAGAGATATTGTTAAATAATGGAGGTCTAGCAATCGAGTACCCTTCGAGTGTGTTTTAGTTTCCAAAAGTAGCCATGCTCATTTTTCAAAAAATAGTTTAAACTTATGGTTCTGAAATAAAGCTCTCATATCACTTGTTGAATCTTGATTAGGTTATTAAACCTAAGCTAATGTCCAAAGGCTAACTAAGAGAGTGGGGATGAATTAGTAAATTTAAAAATTACTCTTGGATTTTAAAATTGAAAACCTTTAAAGATTCCCAGCAAGTTAATTGATAATATTTGAAAATAAAATTTTCAACAACTGAATAAAAATTTGCAGTATTTAAAATGCATAAATTTAAATGACACAAAGATTTTTAGTGGTTTGGTCAAATACGACCTACATCCACTCCCTGAAGACTCCTTCTTCAGGTATTGCACTATTATCAAAAATGTCTCTCCTTTTGCCCCCACAACAAGACGAAAAAGCCTTTACAAAACTCTCTTCCTCCAATCTCTAGTGCAGCAGAGAATTGATGTTCTTTCACACTCTCTAAGTGTTGGCAGAGAACCGTCGTCTGTTCAAACTCTCTTAGTGTCAGTAGAGAACCGTCATCTATTTACACTCTCTAAGTGTCGGCAAAGAACAGTCATCTGTTCACACTCTCCAAGTGCCGGTAGAGAACCGTTGTCTGTTCACACTCTCCAAATGTCGGCAGAGAACCGTCGTCTATTCACACTCTCCTAGTGTCGACAGAGAACTAGATCTTCTTCAAAGATCTTCTCACGAGTAATCTAGAAAGATAAGAGGAAGAGTAAAAAACACAAATCATATAGAGATCCTTACTTTTGAGTAACCTTGTGAATTCTTTACACTCCACTTGCAAGAAATCTTTCTCAAATACTCTCTCAGACTCTCTCTTTCAATTGCACTTGAAACATTACGAAGACAATACTTTTTCATGTCAGTTTTAGCTAACTTTTTATACTCAAGATATCAAAATCATCCAAAAAATTGAAAATTTCAATTTAGAGTGGACACGATTGTATAGTATGATCAGATTTTGTACATATGTATATTTCAAAAATTGTTGCATATGAACCTATTGTGAATCGGTACAAAATTATTTTGTACCCGATCATTGTCAAGTATGAACCAAGTTCTTCAAGGACAAACAATTAGAAAATTTTCAAATTTCATCTGTATAAAAAGGAACCCCAATATTTCATACTCTGGATGGCGCATGTATAATGACATCATCATTCGGTACAATCAGTTATAAAAATTTCAAGTTTATAGGGATGAAAGGTTGGGATAAAAATGAACCTCACAATTTCATACTCTGAAATGCATGTATGAACCATGTTCGTACAATACGATCCATACTTAGAGAAATTATTTTTACGCAACCTAGAACCCATCCATTTCGTACTATGGAAGACATGTACAAATGTTGTTCATATAGTACGATCCATACTTAAAAAAATTCTTTTTGCGTGTTCAGGAACCCATCCATTTCATACTTTGAAAGGCATGTATGAACTATGTTTGTACAGTACGATCCATACTTAGAAAAAAATTTATTTCTGTTTGTTTGACTGCTCTTCGGAGAAAATAACTGAATAAATTATCTCGTATGAAGTTAAATCGTACATTATGATTAGTTACAAAAATTTATATTTTTATCTCTCTCCCTATGTGTGTGTATAATTACTCAATTACAATCACACTCTCTTAGACTTAATAAAATAAAAAAAATAGGCTTCATATATGATAAATTTTAAACTGATCTGATTTGAAGTCTTCAACAATCAGGAGTATGATTTTCTTGAAATGTTAGTACACACAAATAATAAAGCAATGCATCCAAAATATGTTAAAACAAATAATAATTTTAACAATAATATTTGGAATCATAAAAAACAAACATGTTGTAAGATATCAATAATAAAGAACTAAGTTATAATAATCTTAATAGGTTGGAATTTCATTTAAGAAACTTCACAGTTAAGCATGCTTATCCTGGACCAATTCTAGATGAGTGACCTGCTGAGAAGTTATACTAATAGGACAAAATCGTGAGACCCTTAGGCTAAAGCAGATAATATCTTGATAGTTAAGAGTTTAGGCTGTAATAACTGGTATCAGAGTAATAAACTAGTGAGAAGATGGGTACTAATTATTATACAATATAAAGTGTTATGCCATGGGAGCCACCTCTTGAACCCTATATAGGACAAAGTGCTACAGATGGGAGCCACCAATTGAACCTGTAAGGGCCATCTTTAGAATCTTATCTGCCCTGGCAGATAATTTTGGGATAATGATGTTGACGAGGATGTCAATTACTTAAGTGGGAGAGATCGCGAAAATACTTAAGTAAAAAAAGCTAAACTCTTAAAAATTGAGGCATCTTTTAGTGTAATGGTTGGAATTTCATTTAAGAAACTCCACAATTAAGTGTTCTCATCCCGAAGCAATTATGGGATGGGTTATCTACTAAGAAGTTATACTAATAGGACAAAACCGACAGGCCTATAGGCCAAAGAGGATAATATCTCGATAGTTAAGAGTTTGGGCTATTACATACTTTTCAGTAAGTGGGGCTAGAATCTCTCCCACATTTTCTTATAGTAGATGGGGCTAAATGAGTATATTTAGGGTTCTTATCACATAATAGAGAGGTACTTCTTTCGCATATCAGAACAACTCAAATTCCATGTTATGCTCAATGCAAATAAAATATAATAGTGATTGAGTTCCACATAATGCATAAAATGCCTAATAAAAAGCCATATTGCATCCATTTCAGTCTACTCACTAAACTTTTCCTAATTCACTTCTAATTTTAGAAGTGCTTTCACACGAACATTTTTACACATGCAAATAACTATTACAATTAACAGAAAGCCTCAAATGAATGTACAATAAAAAATTCACATAGGAAAAATCAGCTGGTGAAAATTAAATTTGATATAGTTAAAACATTCACAATAGAGAATATAATATCATATAAAATATTTAAGGTGAAAACTTCATAAAACCAAAGAAAAATATATTTTAATCCATAACTTTTTATAAATTAATAAGAATGGAAGTCAAAGATAGGAATTCATAAGCCTTCTACAAGCTCTATAATTTCTTTAACTGGCTTAATGCTCAAAACTTGTGCTTTAGTCTCCAAAATATCTCTCTTTATTTTTCTTTCCTCTTATTTCTTTTCCTTCTCCTCCTCTCTTCTCCAACAAGGTGGTCGAGGAATGATTTTGGATGAAATGGTTTTAGATATTTAAATATAATAACTCCACTATTTTTACTTAGCGCCACGATGCCTAACTTCCCAATGTTGTAGTGCTCCCAGAGAATCTTCTAGATGCTCCTAGAATATGGTCAACTAAGATCCAGCATCACGATGACACTTTTCAAGTGATGTGGTGCATACTCAAACCTATTTTTGTCTAAAAACTTGTAAGCTCAAAGCACGGAGCTGCAAACACTGGCACCCCGATACCCATAGAGAAATTTCAAAATTTTAAATTTTCACTTCTTAAACTCTAAACCTTAGTTACTTTCAATCCCATTCAACCTTTTAAGACTTATAATTATTAATAAACTTAAAATTAATGATCATTAATATAAAATTACCTAAATTTTAGGTGATGAATATTACATTCTCCCTTTCTTAAAAAATTATCACCCTAGACATTTCAAATCTACATTACAGTTAGAATATATCAAAAAATGACTTTCTCATCTCAGTATCATTCTCTTGGGTTGCCTCTCTCTCTTGTCAATGGTTCCACTAAACCATGACCATTATAATCTTTTTATTTCTAAACAGCTTAACATTAAAAGTCATGATACATTCATGTTATTCTTTATAAGTCAAATTTGGTTGCACTTTCACTTCAGCTTTTGAAACTCTACAATCTATATTCGATGCACATTTCTTCAACATTTACATAAGAAATACATTGTGAATATAAATCATATAGTATGGAAAAAATGTCCTATAATTAGATTTCCCAGTCCTCTTAGTCACCTCAAATGGTCTATAATATCAAGAGGTGAACTTATTATATCTTCCAAATCTACTTACACCCTTCATCAGGCTGACCTTCAGAAACACAAAATCACCCACTTGAAATTCCATAAACTTATGTTTTGATCAAAGTATGTTCTTTACTTGTCTTAAGCTACTTCTAACCTTTTTCCTAATCTATATGTTCTTCTCAGTAGCACTATTTACCAACTCATAACCAATTAACCTTTTTTTAATCTACCTTAGTTCAAAATAATAGTATTCTTCACCTCCTTCCATACAGAGCTTCATAAGGAGCCATACCAATACTTTCTTGGATGATATTATTATAAGAAAACTCAATCAGAGGTATATGGTCCACCCAACTCCCCAAATATTTAAAACACAGAGCCTCAATAAATCTTCCAAAATTTGAATAACCCTTTTAGATTGCGCATCCGCCGTGGTATTAAAATTAAACTTCATCCTCATACCTTTCTGAATACCTTTCTATAATATTGAGGTAAACCTACCATCACAATTAAGATAATAACCTAAGAAATTCTATACAATTTGATAATCTCTTTCACATATAACTAAGCCAATTTATCAATAGAAACAGTTTGTCTCATTAGAAAAAAATGAGCAGACTTTGTTATTCTATCCACAATTACCCACACTATATGACGACCTTGTCTAGACTTGGGAAAAGCCATAGCAAAATTCATAGTGATATCCTCATATTTCCACTTAGGAATAGGCAATGGTTGAATAGTCCATTTAGCCTCTAGTGATCAGCTTTCACCATCTAACATAACTTTTTCACTTCTTGTTTCAATCTAGGCCACCAAAACATGCATTTTAGATCATGATATATTTTATTATTTCTTGGATGAATAATGTACCTAGATTAGTGTGCTTTATGCAAAATCTCTCTCTTCATATGACCACCACATAGGACCCATAACTTGCTACCACAAGAAAAATAGTAAGGCTCCTATGCAATAGTATATAATCTATCAGCAGTAAAATAATATGGTTTGGAAGAAAGTAAAATAATATAGTGAGGAAACCAATAATGGTGTTGAATTGATAAAACATTCATTATATTAGTACTATCAACTAGTAAAAAAGTTATATAAATCGATAAAATTAAAGCATCAGTAAAGACTATTAGAATTACATCAATATAGTAAAATCCTATAATGATGTACATATGCTATCTAGTTATTATATATCAATATCAAAATGGTATCTTAATCACATGCTTAGTATAACAGTATCAGTATAGTAAATCAGTAGTATTAAATATTATCCTTATCTGTAAAAGTAATAGTAAAATTAATCGCAGCAGTAGTAAAATAATATTATAATAGTAAATCTGTATAGTAATAATTAATATATACAGTAATAGAAATAGTGCCTCAATAACATGCATTTTAGTAGTTACACCAAATAAGTAAAAAGTCATGGTTTAAGCTATGTTTTTCCAGCAACATATCATTATAAGTAAATCATTGGCTTAGTATACATAGTTATCACTCTTTGACCATCAGCACAGTAATAACTCCTTATAACTCATAATTAGCTAATCACGTGAAATCAGTAAATGATAACACCAAATTACATTGTTTAAAGGAAATCCTGTCATCCCACCATCTGATATAAGTTAATTAGTCTTTAGCCAACGCAACTGAATAACTAGTCTTTATTTTTTTCCTCCATACAAATTATTATCACAATACTATAATAGTAATAATGACCAGATAACCACATACATAAATTCATTTTTAATGCATTGTAGCAAATAAAGTATAATTGGGTTTAATTAAAAAATTATCATAATATCTGAGCAGTAGGTAACAAAAAACCTTATTGAGTAGAAATTTCCATTTTTAAAAATTAATTAAATTATAAGAGATCATTTATAATAACATTTTGAAGCTTTAATTGAACTAATACATTGTTTTTATATGTTAAAATATTTTTTTGCATTGATAAAGATTTCTTTTTTTTTTAAAATTACCTAATTAAATAACTCAAATATATATTCAAAATATTTATAATCTCAATATCTATAAAATATAAAAAGTTATGTGGTAAAGTTTTTACCAATATAAAATTATTCTTATTTTTTGATAATAAAAGTATAATTTTGATAAAAAAATCTTAAGAAAATACAAAACTATTGAAATAAAAAATGTGATAAGGTTTCTTACAGCGAGATGAATAAATTTCACAACAGAGACGACTGGTAAAAATCACTCTAAGGCCTCCAAATAAATTTCAATTATTTTTCTTTGATTTTTGTTTATAGTTTCTCTATTAACAAAAGAACAAATGTAAAAGGTTTTTTTATTGGATTTTAGTTAATGTAAAAAGATTATTATATTAAAATAATAAATAATATTAATATAATTATGCAATTTATGTAAATTTTAGTGTAAAATTAATATAAATCCTTCTAAGACTTCAAAAAGTATATAAAACTTTCTATAAAATTGTTCATTTTATTTTAAAAAAAATTGATGAAATTAGTTTGTAAAACGAACAATTGAAGATCCCAAAACCTCCACTTGTAGTAATAGGTGCTAATTTTTTAATGATTTGCACAAATGCTCACAAATTATGAAATAATTGGTGCAATTAAATCACAAAAATATCTATATTATAGAAAAAATAGTTTGTGATGTAGAGTTCTAATGTCTCCTAAAAAAAATTGTTTATTTGGGTCAAAATACAGGTTATTAGAGCTAACACTAGACGCTCCTTCAACTTTTTAAAACTCTCTTTACACTTTGATGTCTAGTAAAATTTCACAACTTTACAAGTCAATCTCATAAAGGGGATAATGATATATGAAATGCATCTAACACACTTCATCTAATAACTAGTCATGCTCAAAAAACTTTAAACATCGATCATAGATGATAGCCTCCACAATCCACCACGAACTGCACCTTTTGAGGATCCATAATAATTATTTCCTTACCATGTACCCCCAAAATACCATACAAGTCAACCAAAGCTCACAATTCGAGAATTTAGCTAACAACATTTTGTGCCTCAACATCTCTTGGTTTAGTTTTAAATGAACCCCATGCTCCTTCTCAGATTTCAAATACATTAGAATGTCATCAATAAATATAATAATAAACTGGTCAAAATACTCCTTGAATACTTAATGCATTAGATTCATGAATACCTACAAAGTATTTATCACACCAAATGGCATCACTAGAAATTCATATTGCCTGTATCTAGTATTGAAGGCCATCTTTGCTACATCTTCCATATTCACTCTCAATTGGTGATAACTTGATCTTATATCGATCTTAAAAAATATTGCTATTCCATCTAATTTGTCAAATATATCATCTATCTCGGGTATTTGATATTTATTTTTCACTTATAATTTATTAAATTCATAATAATCTACACACATCCTTAGAGATCCATCTTTGTTCTTTACAAATAATATAAGTGCTCCCCATGATAATCTATTAGTCCTAATAAAACCTCTATCCAATAACTCTTATAATTGCACCTTCTACTCCCTAGGTGCTATCATGTACGAAGAATTCATTATCGGAGTTGTATCCAACACCACCTCAATACAAAATTCCTCCCCTCACTCTCTAGAGGGAACTCGAATAACTCTTCTAAAAAAACATCAAGGAATCCCTTCACTACTTGAACATCGTCCAAACCTTTTACTAATTTATTCAAAACTTTCATATAGATCAGAAATACAAAATTCCCTTTCCTCTAGGCTTTATCCGCTTGCAACATAGAAATTAGAGAAGATAAGACACTCCTAGCACCCAAAAAAGAAAACACCTCGCCATCAACACAAAGATTCACCCGCTTCTTATGAAAATCAATTTGAGCCTGTTACATACTCAATAAATCCATACTTACTACAACATCAAACTCCTTTAGAGGTAATAACATTAGTGCTAACACTAGTATCCACCAGAAATCTCAAGAAAACATGAAATCTTTATTAGGCAACATAATAGGTAATGTGAGAGATGATGAAAGAGAATCTAAAATCAAATCATCCAAAAGACACTCGAACATAAATGAACGATTGGCACCAAAATCCAAGAGAATGGCATAAGGTTGCTTTAAAATATAACTCATGCCTATCACTACATATGGACCTGCCCTTATCTACTACTGAGTTATACCATAAACTCTACACTAAATTAGAGCTATACAGACAACTGGAATCGACTCACATGGTGTTCCTCCTACTAATCCACCAAACAAACTCCCTCCAAATCTTCCTCCATTATAGGTCAACGAGGCCTCACTGACAACTATAGATGAGGATGGTTTTATTTTAGTCTAACTACCCCTAGCTTTATGCCTACCTTCTGGTGTTCTGTTGGAGCACTACACAACCTTATGACCTACCTGGCCACACTTGAAGCATTGAACTGCATATAAATCAAACAACATATTTGCCTCCTATAAAAATCACAGATAGGTGCACTACTAATAGATACAGATCCTCCAACACTCCTATATATAGTAGGTCCTCCCCTTCTAGAATCACTAGCCTCAACTCTAGACCTCTTCCCATTAAATGCACTTTTGGAGGGCTCACCTCTAAATGTCTTCCCACTAGTATCCCAACATTATTTAGTGGACATCAAGTCATTCTCCACTAGTCTTGTTCTCTATATAAATGTAAATAAATCACTAATATGAAATGGAACTAAGAGATGCCTCAAACTATCTTTCAAACCCTATATGAATTGATAACACTTCTCTTCAAGTGTGCTAACCAACTGGAGAGCATATTTTATAATAGCGTTGAACTTTGTCTCACAGTGCATCACTATCTTGCCAATTGCACTAATCTCAGAAAGGAATCATACTTAATGGTTTGGAAATATAAATTAACTCTTGAAAGTCTCTGCAAACTCTTCCCAACTGATATTTATAATTGATCTACCATAAAACTTCTCCCTCAACTAGCCTGCCCACAGTGCTCAACTTTTTCATCTAACATAAATGCAACCAATATAACGTTTTTACCCTCTAGTCACTTCATGTTATCAAATGACTTATGTAATCTCATCAACCAATCCTTGGTCGTTTGAGAATCAATAATATCTTGAAAATTAGGTGGCTTCAATTTTAGAAATATATGTAGATGCTTCTTAATCTCATCTCCTTTCACACCAACCATTATTCTTTGAGCCCCACTCATTAGTTGGGCCACTGTCCTAGAAAATTGGATAATTGAATATGAAGTCATCACCCTCACTATACTTTAAACTATTATTGCCTAATTGAAACTCTGTTCATCAGCTATCTTTTTTCTTTTGGGTTCATGATATATCAACACTTTAATTTAAATAAGAATAGGGGAGTTCAATTATAGATCATAACTAACAAACAACAGTCTATATTAGACTCAAAACTCCTTTACCCTACCCCTATAATTCATTTCTTACAACTCTAGCTATATTCTCCAATCCTTCCAAGCCAATTCTCTGATACCATCTGTGATGGCCTATGATCTAATGGAAGGATTATCATACCTAAACCAATGTTTTATCTCATTCATCTTAACAACAAATAGAGTTACTAGCATTTCAATCATAAAGAAAGTATCAACAAAATTTTATTTTCTTAAAATATAATTATAATAATCTAGACCATAAAAGTCTATATATCATATAAGTAAAAGCTGGATTACAAAATGTACCTTGCTAACCCATAACTAAATTCCTACTACTACACCTAGTCTATCGGGTAAGACCTTTATTTTCCTTAAATACTAAAAGACATAGAATTAACACATAAAACTTAATAGACTTCTTATCATGATGCACCATAGGTCTCAATATTCAATTTAAAAGATTAAATTATAATAATAAAATAAAAAATAAAAAATAATATTAAAGTCTTAGAATAATATTAAATAGTGAAATATTTTTAAAGTATACTTAATATTTGAACTTACTTGAAATTTGCTTACACAAAAATTTTCAGATACTTCACATAATATTTGGCTTCAGAGATTCATTTGCACTTGACTAACATATTTCATCAAAGTTCATACTAATGTTTAGAATTCCCAAAATTTATTTAGATACTTACTTTACTTGATTTATTAATGCAAATACAATGCAATGATCCTCATGCACATGTCTAAATGTATGCTTATAATTCTACCTGCACTTATGTATCTCTTTTTACTTCTCATACTTGCACAAAGAAAGTGGGGCAAAAATTAATCTCACACCTATCTAATGTAGATGGGTAGTGGAATAAATACAATGTCACATGAACTCCTACACCTACTTTTAATAAGTGGGGTCAGAATCTCTCCCACATTTGCTTGTAATAGATGGGAATTTATAACCATATTTAGGGTCCTTATCACATTCTAGAGAGTGCAATTCCTCCACATATCAAAACAGCTCCAATGCCATGTTACACTCAATGAAAATAAGAAGCAATAGCGATCAAATTCCCCATAATGCATAAAATTCCTATACAAAGCCATAATGCATGTATATCAGTCTACTTACTAAACTTTTCCTAATTTACTTCCAATTTTAAAAGGGAATTATTTAAAACTTTTAGATAAATATTATAATTTCCAAATAATCCTCAGTTAAAATGATCACTCAGAAATTCATGTGGGAAAAATCAATTGGTAAAATTCATTTTCATATAATCAAAATGTTAGGAACTGAGCATACGATAACATAAAAAATGTTACATGTTAAAAACTTCATAAGGCCCAAGAAAAACACATTTTAATCCATAGATTTTTATAAAATAATGGGAATGAAAGCAAAAGTCAAGGATTCATATGCTTACCTCAAACTCTATAATTTCCTTAACTGGACAATGATCAGAACCCGAACTTTGGCCTAAAATATCTCTCTTTTTCTCTTTCCTCTTCTCTATTTTCCTTCTCTTCTTCTCTTCTCTAACAAGGCATCTAAGAAAATGGTTTAGATTAATGATTTCATATAATTTAATTTAATAATTTTATTATTTTGACCCAGTGCCATGATTCCAAACTTCTTAGAGCCACAAGAAACAAAAAATAAGCCCACTTGTGACTTAGCATCAAGGTAGGGCTTCATTGTTTTCACAGTGCATATTCAAATCTATTATTTTTTTCTAAAATAATGGGAATGAAAGCAAAAGTCAAGGATTCATATGCTTACCTCGAACTCTATAATTTCCTTAACTGGCCTAATGATCAGATTCCGAACTTTGGCCTAAAATATCTCTCTCTTTTTCTCTTTCCTCTTCTCTCTTTTCCTTCTCTTCTTCTCTTCTCTAACAAGGCATCTAAGAAAATGGTTTAGATTAAATGATTTCATATAATTTAATTTAATAAGTTTATTATTTTGACCCAGTGCCATGATTCCCAACTTCTTAGAGCCGCAAGAAACAAAAAATAAGCCCACTTGTGACTTAGCATCATGGTAGGGCTTCATTGTTTTCACAGTGCATATTCAAATCTATTATTTTATCTAAAACTTGAGAGCTCAAAGCAACGGTGCTACCAAACTTAGTACAACGACACACACAACAAAATTTCCAAATATCATATTTTCACTTCTTAAATCACAAACCTTAGTTATTTTCTATCCAATTTAATATTTTAAGACTCATTATTATTAATCAATAGTAGTCAACTAGTATATATTAATAAAAAGTAACCAAAATTTTGCGTGATGGATATAATAGCAGATCCCTAAATATAGGTGGGCTAGATTTTAAGTGCTAAATGGTTTCTTCTAAACATGGCTTAGTGACAAGGTGGATACTAGCTGTTATGGTTGCTAGGGTTGGATGGAAGCCTGTGGGGAATGCCAATTGACCGGTTGGGCTTAAGTATTTAGCAGCAATTTTCTATTATATACACAAAGATAGTCAGCTATAAGAGGACGAAGAAGCTTTAGGTATGACTTTGGTGGAATCTCAAATTCAATTGCACTCCCTCATCTTCCTCTTCTCTTAAGATTTATGTAATCCACCCCAAAGGATGAGAATTCTCCCTCCTCTCTTTTGATATCAAATCAAGCCCTTCTTTTGAATGACAAGAGAATATTTATAAGCAAAACTAAGGCCTAAGATGCCAAAATTACCAGGCTACCCTTATTTAAAAAAATAAGAAAATAAGAAACAAAAAAGTAAAAAAAAATAAAAGGAAAAAAAATAAAAAACCTAACTAAGTGGTTTAAAAACCAATCAAATAAATCCTTATTATGGAATGACACCTATACCCTTTAATTGTTGATTTAATTTTAAAGGGCTTGGTTGGACTCCATATACTATTTAACAAATAGGTGATTGATAATCCTAAGTTAGCATATAATTGCAATACAAAAACCATATTATTTGAGTTTTTATACTAAAAATGAAACTTTGTGTCATAATTTAAATACAATAAATAATGAGAAAAATGTATGAATATGCTTGGAACTTTACTAAGTTTAAATAGAAAAACTAAAGGTAGAGATAATTTGTAACACCCGTTACTACAACATTCTAAATTGGTTTGAACTTGATTGGGTAAGTCATGTGTGTTTTGGAATTTCTACACACATAATATGTATATATATGTAAATGTTTCTGCGTTTCTCAAGAGTCTCTGTATTTGAAATCTAAGGTCTAAAAAATTCCTTTCAAAGCACTGTGGTATTGTGGTGCTAATCTAATTATAATCTATAGAAATAATTAACTCTCTAGGAGCACATCGACATTGCATGGAGTAGCGTTGCGGTGCGATGTCTAGCTTAGAGTTCTAGGATGTTGTGTGTTTGAGCACTCCGGCACTAGACAAGAATATTTTATATAAATATCAAAATTCACTTTTGTAATTTGATAAAAAATCATTTCCCTCCCAAAGAGTAGCCAACTAGAGAAATAAGAGGAGGAGGATTTTAGAGAGAAGGTGGATTTCAGATGGCTTCAAGTCATTTTCATCATTGTGTTAGTTCTGGAAAATGTATGGATTGAGGTAGGTCATATTTTTCCTATCTTAATTTTTAATAATTTAGAGTTTTGAAAATTTTCTAACATTTTAATTGAAATTTCAACACAAAATGGGTATATCCAAACAACTAATAAATTTTCATCACAAAACTTTAGATATATTAGTAGTCAATATTCTTCATATTCTAGTATTTTATTTATGAATTTTCACCTTGTAATTCAAATATGTTATTTTTAGCATTTTGAAAAATATTACAATATCTAAAAAAAGTGTTGTTGTACAATAAAATCTCTAAAATGTAGTCATAAATAATGTGTGGCAATTTGGTTTTGATAAAAAAATGGGAAAGTTTATGCATGTGATTCCTCCAAAATTTTGTTTATTGTGCTGCTAGTAGAGCATTTTATAAAAATTATATGGTAAGTCTATTATTGTTTAATGTTTATATAAATGTGTCTTCTTTTATGTTATATATCTGAAAGGTTTAAGCTAATGAAGCTCTAATAATCTATTGGAGATTCCATTGTTTTGTATTCAAGGAGTTATAAAGGTTTGTATTGGGGTCATAAGAGCCTGATATTTTGAATATATGTGATGCCAAACATTAGGAGTTATAGGGATTATTATTTGGTATGCTAGTATAGGGAGTGATAATTGCCTGAAATTTGAATTCTATATTTGTTGGTAGGTAAGGCTTGAGAGAAATGAATGTAACATATTCTGAATAATTGATGTGATGTATTTAAATTTTATTATCTATAATATCGTATGATGTATTTATTGAAAGTTCATTAGGGATGTTAAGCCATTATGAACTAGCCCAAGACTAACCAAGAGGGGGGGGGGGGGAATTGGTATTTTAAAAATCTTTCAATCAATAACACAAACTCAAACCAAACCAAAATTCACCACATGGCGAAATTTAAAGTGAGGAAATTAAATTCGAAAAAAGCAATAATAAAGAACAAAGAAATTTATAGTGGTTCGGCCAACTCGACCTACTTCCACTCCTTGGAGGCGCCATTTGAGTATTGCACTAAACTAAGTGACACTCATTTTGCTCCCATAACAAGGCAGAGAAGCTTGTGCAAAACCTCCTTTCCACCGATACCGGTGAGGTAGAGAACCCGACTCCTTTTACTACCTCCTGAAGCAGGCAGAGAACCTTGATCGATTGCTGAAGTGGACCTCTCTCGAACCTCCAAGGATAAGGGATGACAGTTAAAGAAGATGACTTGGATCCTTGCTTGGAGCAATCTTTGTGAAACCCCTCACAAACTCCCCCTCACAAGATTCTCTCTCTCTCTCTCCCTTTCTCTCCCTTTCTTATAGGCTCTCTCAGGTCAAGACAACAGTAAAAGATGATCTCTTGGTAGAACAAGAGGTCTTAAATAGAAGAGCTTCAAAATATCTCTTAATTGCAACAAACCAACATTATCATACATGATGATATAAATATCATCCTGTATGATTAGTTCAAATCATAAAATATCATCCAGAATATCGCCCTGAATGAGTGTCTAGATGAAATAAAAATAATTTAATTATCTAGGCCGATCTCATGATCATCCTGGACGATTAGTTCAATTCAGTACATATCGTCTAGAGCATCACCATGAATAGAAGCTGACTGATGTTTTATCATCTAGGAACAACTAAGGTTTTTAAACTGATCATCCTGGCCAATCCTGAGATCATCCAAGATGATATGATCGAACAATCAAATCTTAATTACCAGATTAATTTAGACATAATTGAACTACTTTATCCAGGCTAATGTCTTGTATGATGATTAAAAATTAAAGATATCTAAATAGATATGGTGGTTGATTCTTTCTTATTTTAGTCTATTGTCCCGGTCGATACAAATATTGTCTAGGATGATGCGCTTAATGATGACTGCCTTAACTAGGATGCCCTAATTAGAGTTTCTATTTTTAACTGATCGTACAGGATAATTTGTGGATCATCTCGAATAATGTGATCAAAATAGAAAACTCTAACCAATATACAGAAATTTTCTCCCAAGTGTGTGTGTGTGTAAGGTTACTTGGTATTTAAAACCACTTGGTTTATAATTGACTCAAGAAAAGGAAAAAATTATAAACTGACTCAGACCTAGTCTACCCAATCTTGAGCTGGTTCAAATTACAGTTTTGATCTTATGAACCTGAAATATTAGTAGGCAAGGCAGTTGTAAAGAAATAGAATTATTTGCTATCATCAAAATTTTATTCCCTGAAATTAGATTTATAACAATCTCCCCCTTTTTGATGATGACAACCACAAAAATAATTAAAACAGTTTTAAGTAGTTTAATGGAAATAGTGTGAAGAAATAACCATTCAACTATCCAATACAAAACACAACAGAATAAATAGCATAACTACTCTCCCTTTTAATATCATATAAAGGAGGAGGGAAAACTAGAAAAGAAATAAAGCAAAGGCTACCAAACAGAATCAAACTACAATAAGAAAAAAAAAAAAGAAAGAACACCATAAAAACAAACTAAAAGAAGGATGGCCTCTGATCATCTGAAGGAGGAGGTGGTGGTGGTGGTGGCTACTGAAAGTAATTGGAAAGAGTAGAAAATTGCTCACTAAACTAGGCCATATCCTAGTCATGCTGGTGCTACTGGTGAGCCACTTAAGCATCAAAATGAGCAATATCCCTAGTATGTTATTACTACTATGCAGCAACGTAGGTCTCAAACCATGTCTCCCACTGGTCGAATCGCTCCACTAGCTGATCCAACAGAGAGTGCTGACGAAGCGGAGCAGGTGCAGAAAAAGGTGCAGGATCTGCCTTCTGCTCAGCTCCCTCAGCATCCTCGTGCCCCAGGTGGAGATGAGTACTATGAAGAATATGGAAGGAGTTGTTTGATTAGAAGACAGGCTAAAAATTTGGAGGGGCAAGATATTGGAGATTGTATATCATTTCTAGGACATAGGTAATGATATATCTTACGGTAAGATTGGGCTTCCTCCTATGTCCTAGATCTCAAATACTAGTTAGATGCTCAATATATCAAAAAATCAAATCAGAGGCATTAAATTCATTATGGGCAAAAATGTAGAAAGGTATGATTAAAAGGAGTGGAGTGATATGAACGCAATCACTAGTTTTGGAAGAATAGAGGTGCGTAGGATATGTTGGAATATTCATAGCATCTTTGAGTATGGTGCTAGACTCTCCAACATGAAAGAGAGTATTAGGGTTCCTTAGGAAGTGATTGGTCGGAGCCCAGTCGTAGTCAGGATCTGAAGACAGAGTGTGGAGTTTTTCTCCTGTGGTAGACAGTTGTAGGAGCTCCTGACAGTCCTGATAAGTGATTTTGTCCGGTCATTTATTCATATAGGACTGGAGGGCAATAAAAGAGGAATTGACGTGAAGGCTAGTGAAAAATTCAAAAAGTAGCTCTGAATTAAAAGGGATGGTAAGAGTAAGGAGGAAAGTGAAAGTAGTGTGAGTAAACAAATTGAGGACAATATAAGAAAAAATGTGTGGGTTGATAGTTTGGGATGCAATGATCCTGGCATTCTTGTACCCCAGATAGGTGGCTTAATCATCCACCTCAGTGAATCGAGGGTCCAAATTTGCCCTCATGGAGCTTCTAGAAGGCATATGCAACCTCTTTCTGTTAGCCATAATCAAGAAAATAGAGAGTGAGTAAGAGCTCAAGAGATTTTAAAAAGGATTATGTGAGAAAATTTATTTGAGGGCCTCAGTTTAAAAAGAATCGTATAGATTGTCCAGGAAGATTGCAGAATCATCCACGATGATCTAATGCAATAATTGCATCCGAGAAGATTGGTTAAAAAGGAGATAATATCGTCCATGAAAATCAAATATCATTTAAGACGATAAGACACAAGCAATCATCCCGATGAGTCATTTTGGACAACCGTTGAAATAACCAATTTTTTTAATCAAAACTTGAATATGATAAATTCCCCATCTGATTGAATTAAAAATTTGTAAGAATTAATGAGTTAACATTTTCGAACTTCAAAAAAAAAATGGTAGAATAATTAATCCTGTTAGCCCTAACTCAGACTTCTCCCAGGGGAAACCGTCTTTTGAAAACAATGATCTAAATCAGAAAAATCAATTGGATAAGAAAAAGAGATCCGTTCAAGAATTGGTTTTAGAAAAAAATATTTTATATAATAATATATCAAAGTAATTTTTTACAATCATAAATTTCAAAATCAAGCCTTTAAAAAATATCAAGTGACACATGAATTCTTCTAAGATTTAAAAATTTTGAAAGAGAAGAAGCTTGCTTTTGGTGGGCTTATTTTATAACTCTTATCAATTTGATTGGCGCTCTTTGCACATCTTTTAATTTTTGATACATTTTGTGTGTGTGTGTGTGTGTGTATATATATATATATGTATATATATATTAATTTGGCATCATTGTGGATCTTTTGATTTCTGTATCATTGGCCATTTTTTTTCATTTTTCTTATAAGCTAGATCCCTTTTTTAAAATTCTTAAATATTCTCAGTTGTGATTATATCTTCCAGATATTAGAGAAGAAAAACTCACTCTCTAATATAAGAAAGAATGAATCATAAAATAAAAAAAAAATTATATGATAAATGCAACGACAATATTATAAAATATTTGCAGGTAAAATACAGACTTTGAACATTATATATATAATATAGATTACTATGGCAAGATTGAAAAGATCTCAATTGCAAAGTTTAGTTATTAATTTGAGATAGATTTTTATTTAGAAAAAAAAATTATACCACTAAAAAAAGTTAGAGAGAAGGAAACAATCAACTGTGTTTTTCTTCTTTAACTGAATTAGAGATATCAAACATTAACTTTAAATTTTTAAAAATAAAAACAAGGCATAAGATTTCAATTCACTAGTGATTAAAGGAAAAATAAAACAACGAAGAAAATTAAATCAATAGAAGTGAAAAGTATAATAAAACTAAGTAATGGAAAAACTACAAAAAGAAAACAATAAACAATAGATAGAAGATCAAAAATCAGTAAGAATCAAGTTCATGTATTTATGTTAATCACACCCAATCTAGTCCTTAAAGTGCTGAAAGTGTCGAAGGCTAGTGGTTTAGTAAAGATGTCAGCCAATTGATTCTCCGTTGCCACATGGTGTAACTCAATGTCTCCTTTGGTCACATTATCTCTAATAAAGTGATGTCTTATGTCTATATGCTTAGTCCTTGAATATTGGATAGGATTCTTAGAAATGCATATGACACTAGTGTTATTACAAAGGATCAAAATTATGCCTACATATTTTTAGCAGTAAGGTTTTTATTCTTAATAATAGAAGTCACACTTAAGAAAATTTGACCCAAAATTTGATGGAGTGTTCTTAGGATATTCAAGTGTGGGAAAATCCTTTAGGGTGTTTAATAAGAGGACTTTGGTAGTGGAGGAGACTACTCATGTAGTGTTTTATGAATCTGATCTTAAAAAGTCTTGATTTAAGGATGAAGATGAAATTGGAGAGATTACCCAAGGAGTTAAAAATTTGGAGTAGAGGGTAGAGCCCCAAAAAATTAAAGGAGCAGGTGAGATTACCCAAGGAGTAGAAAATGCAAATTTGGATGAAAGGGTTGGCTCATAATATGCATACTAGGGCCCATGCGGATATACAATTACACATGCATGTCTTTTTATTTGTGTGTATACATATTACAGTGCATGTATGGGAGCATCTTTTAGATAAATGACAAGTTTTCTACAGTAGCTCATAGAGGTAACTATTTGTCGTAGTCCTCCCATATATATTGATTGGCAAGTTACTGCATTTTCTTGCATGTTAACTTTCAATTGTTTCTTAGAAGCCATTATATTTCCTTTCAGGTTGATTACATTGGTTGTGGAAGTGTTACTATACTATTGATTTCCTCGCATATGTTACTTATCAAGTTTCCATTTTCATTATGTATTAACCTTTAATGTGTATTAACCTTCAACATTTATAAAACTCATATTATATATCTGCAAACTAGTTAATATATATTATATTTGTAGTTTATCTGCTATCATCATTCATCAATAGATTAGTTTACTTATTTACGAGTCGGATGACACTAGTGGCAATAAGGCTATATTCTTCATGGTTCTCTTATTTTTCTTATAGACATGTCAAACCCTTTGCATGTTGTGATGGACTACTATGCATGTGATAAACTTCTACAATTGCCTATGAATATTCTTACCATTGCTCATAAGAAATTATCATGCTTTCTTGTCACTAAGTTGTTATATATTATAAGGATAACCTGACATTTATTTTATGAGCAATATGAATGACATTTATCCTAATTCACAGGATAATTTAATCAAGTATTTAAGTCATTTCAGTCTTGCTTACTACCCTCGTATAATAATTTGTATGCATTTGCACTTGATATGCCAATTAGTTACCTTTTTCTTGTAAGGGATCTGTACATTTATCTTCCTCCAATGCTAATGTGAAAGTGAATTACTTTTTTACTAATAATGGTTGGGATTTCGAGAAACTTTCTAGTGTTCTTCTTGATTTTATTTTTCAACAAATTTTGAAGTTCCCTCTGAACACTGATTCTAATGATGTCCAGTTATGTGCTTTGACGAAAGAAGGGTGGTTTATAATAAAGGATGCTTGGCATTCTTATAGATCTAGGAAAGAGGCTTCCATGATTTTCCATATGATATGGCATAAAATTATTCCTTCTACGGTCTCTATTTTTGTCTGGAGAATTTTACATAAGCTTATTCCTATGGATGATAATTTGATTAAAAGAGGCTTTATCCTTCTGTCTAAATGTCAATGTTGTTATCATGTGGATAATATACACCATGTTTTTATTTATGGTCCTTTAGCGGTCAAAGCCTAGACTTATTTTGATGACATTTCTCATTTAAATTATTTTACTACTATAGGCTCTATTAATTATTTGCTTAACTGTTGGTTTGTTAATTCCAAAGGTCATATTAGAAATGCTATTCCTTCCCTTATCCTTTGGTACCTATGTTTGGATAGGAATAATTCCCATTTCAATGGGTTATGAACCATCATAGAATTATTTAAAATATTAAAGATAAGGTTGTGACTCTTTATTTTGCTAAGTTACTTTCTATCAAGAATTTCAAAAACTACTTCTCTACTACAGTTGATTTAGATATTAACTTGGAGGTGGATATTCTTCATAAAGTTTCTAGGTGTATTTTTTGGATGAAGCCTCCTTCTAACTGTCTTATGTTGAATGTTGATGGTGCTAGCATGAATTCTATTGTGGGCTATGGTGGTGTCATCAGAGACTCTAATGGTAATTACATTTTCAGTTTTGTTGGTCCTTTAATTAATGGTGATGTCAATTTTCCTACTACCTATGTTATTCTTCATGGTTTAAGACATTGTTTCAATCTTGATTACATTAATATTGTGGTTGAGGTTGGTTCTAATTACTGCTATCAATCTTTTAATTCTAGGGATGATACTATTTGTTCCTCTGCCTTATTTTATACGAGGAGGGACATTAAGAACTTGTTGAGCCTTTTAAACTGCTCTTTTTCTGTTGTTCTTGCAGAGGGCAATGCTTGTGCTCATTTGATTGCTAGGTGGGGTTATGGGTTTGATTATATGCCAGAGTTCTCGGTTTCTAATCTTCCTTTTATTTTGAAAGGCATCTTAAGATTGAATAAGATTGGTTTACCTTATGTTTATTCTTAATGGTGTTGTGGGTGTTAATTTTTTGTGGAGTGTCTTGCTGTGCTTTTTCCAGCCATCCTATTTTTGTTGCTTGGATTGTGGGGTTTTCTTTCTCCTGTGGCAGTGGGGTTTTACCCTGCCTTCTTCTCCTCTTTGGGCTTACTCTCAGGCTGTTTGGAATTTTCTGTTTGGCTGTTCTACTTTATGACTGTTTGATCCCTTCTACTGTTGCTTGGGGGGCCTTGTATTTTATTTTGGCCGAGTTAACTTCTTCTTCCTAAAAGTGCTTTTCTTTGAGTTTCTGGAGTGGTTTTTGTGCTACTTATTGGTGCCTATTTTTAGCTATTTTCTAGGTCACTTTTGCGTGTGGTTGGTGGCTTTATGGAACATTCTGTATGGTTCTGTCTATTTGGCTTCCTAGAGTAGCTCTAGATGCATTAATTGGATTAGTGATGTATCTTATCCTTTTATTCCTTTGTTTTTGTTTGGATGACAGTAAGTTATATTACTGTTGGTGGCTGAGTATTTTGTGTGGTTCTAAGGTGTTTTCTCTTGATCATTTATGGGATCCCTGGTTTATTTCGATTGTTGACCATTGTGTTTCTCTTACCTACAGCCCTTTCCTTTATAGTCTTCATTCTCGGACTATTACCTAGAGCCTTAGCATGGATGTCTGGTTAATTAATCTGTTTATGGGGAGATGATTTTGTCTCTCTCATCTCTCAGGTCTCTGGTACTCTATTCATTCAAGGTGGTTGTTTTCCCATTCGAATTATCCCTGGCCTGGATTATTAAAGGTGGACAATGTTGGTAATCCTTCTTGCATTACTACTGTTATTTCTATCTTTATTTAATAGGAGGATGTGATTTGCTTAGGTTATTATACTTATGATGTATGAACTTATGTTATTATTCCATGTTTACTTATTTTTATCTGTGACAACCATATCTCTTGGAATTATCATCTTGCTAGATATTACTATTTTTTGTGATTTTTTTTGTGGTCTTCACCTTCTTTTGCAGGATTTTATTAGTGCAGGTACTCGTGGCGATGAATGTTTGGATAGGAAGATGGAGTTCAAAGTTGTATTTTGGCGTCTTCCTTCTTTTTGGGTGCTCTTACTTATGCACCGTAGAATGTATATAGGTGTTCATATACTTTTGCCTAGTAGGGATCTTGAGCTCATAGGTTTTTTTGGTTTTAATTTTGTAGCTATTTTGAGGATTAGTGAGCTCGAGGTCCCTTTAAAGACTTTGTAATTTTTTCCCTATATTAACGTGTAGGAGCCTTCGTGGGTTTCCTCTAAAAAAATCATTCACTACCTTATACCAATCATAACTCGTAAGAATATTATTGTGAGTGTGGAGAATCTCCTATCATCACTAGCGTACATTTGCATTCATTGCACACTTTACGGAACACATCTGCAAGAGGATGTGTTGTTTGATTGGTGTCGAATGTGAGGGTGTTATACTATACATACTCTCTTATTATAACAACATGTAGGTGATTTGCATAGGTTGCTAATTGTCATCATTGTTGTTAGCAAGTGTTAGCATTCATCATATATTGCATCATATACTTTTATACAAGGTATTGTCGTTAGCAATCATTCACAAATATTTCCACGTTTGCTGCATATCAATCTTACATCTTGGAAGACCAGCGTATTCATCAATATGTTGACTAGTGTTAAATGTAAGATCTTGCCATACTCACTACCCCTTGTTACACAGTTTGTGGATGGTTTCATTTGTTATGATTTCTTTTATGTTTTGCTTATGACCTCTCGCATTCATAGCATTTCAGTAGTTGTTGTTTTCCAATAGACCACATCAGCTATGATTTCTTGTAGATAGGCTACTGTATATTTCTTTTCAAATCACTGTTGACTGTCAATTGAGCTACTTGCACCACTAACTTCTTCATATATATATATATATATATATCAATCAACAAGCTGCTATATTAGCATGCATGCCTTTCAATAACATATATGAACAGTCTATCAAACATGTATTAGGAGTCCTTCATGACCCACAAGTGATTGTCTCTTATGATGGTATAATGACATTGATATTTTCATTGAAGTTCTGACACTCTTTCCCTTTGATGAATTGTGGTGTTTGCACTACAAACCTTCTTTCCGCCAATAGGCGAAGCATTATATTCATGACAAATCTACCCCAATAATTTGTGATATGATTGATGACACTATCATTATTGCTATCTGGCATTTATAATTTGATTGTTATAACCATTGTAGCATTTATTATAGATCTCGCATTGTAGTTATTAAACTAGTTGTGTTTGAATTGCTTTGTCCGCCATAAGTTCCTTGCTTATTCATTGACTCCCATTTGGGTGATTAAGACCCTCCATAAAATATTATTGTGCACTTATCATTTTAAGATTCCGTTCATTATTTAGTGGCTTGTGACATGTTCCCGGTGGTCTGTACATGTTCAAGTTCCATGTGATGTTGTCTAGTTCAAGTACATTGTCCATCATGCTCATTTCATGTTCAAATAAAAATCATTGATGTTTGGTTTTTAGTTTCCTATTTAAGTCATCATCATTTGGCTTAATTTTAAGTCTCCAGTAATTGTTCAAATTTATTCAAATTAAGTCCAAGATCATTTAGTTTTAGGTCCCCTATTTCACTGAATACTTCTGCAACCTCCCGACGTCTCCCCTATTTAGGAGAAATCCCAAGAGATATAGCCTACCGCTCCATGCTATGTGGATGCTTCAGGTTGATGTCGGATGACACTGCAGTCACATTTCTTCAATCTCCACTATTCTGTGAGCACTTAAGGGTATTCGAGGTACTTGTTTTGAAAGAGCACAATTTTCTTTCTCTCACTATGCTACGTGAGTGCTTAAGGGTACTTAATTTTTGTCCTCGTCATACTACATGAGTGCTTTGAGGATTACCTATCTCATCACAAGCATCACACCAGTATCCCTCCCACCTCTTTATGTGAGCACATAGGGAGGTTTGTCGGCTCGTCGTAAGTGTCGAGTGTAGGATTTTGGGTTAGAATTTTATACCTGCGCGTTGATTGACAATGATGATGATGAAGAAGAAAAAAATAAAAAAACTTCTCTCTTTTTCTTTTTTGAAAATTTCTCCAATTTTTTCTTTTCCTTTCTTTTATTTTTATTTTCCTTCTTTTCTTTTTTTTTTTTCATTCCTCTCTCATTTTTTATCTCACATTTATTGCATCAGGTCACCTGACGGAGAGATCCATTCGGATCCTCTCTGTCTACAGTAAAGCGTAGATTACTGTAGCACAATTGCGCTTCACTTGCGCTTTACTGTAGACAGAGAGAGATCCGAACGGATCTCTCCGTCAGGTGACCTGATGCAATAATTTGCCCAGATGGAGTGGCACAACTTCAGTGGAGTTTGAGAGTGAGAGAGGTGGAACATAAGCTACTCAGGCTTCGGATGCTTGCGAGTAGATTGGATTTTAGTTAGATTGAGATCGACCGTGAGGAAAGTTCGGCTAGGGCAAGGGCTTTAGAAAATTGGTGGAAGAACTTGACACTATGGGGCTTGCGTGAAGCTTGAGGAAGGACAGATTGGCTTGAGAAGTTGGGCTCGGTGGTTCTACAGCTTCAATTGGGATGTCCGATTGAGTCAAGGTAGGAAGCTACAGGCGTCTGAGGCTCGTGGGTTGAGGTCGGCACATGGACAAGAGCTTCGACCTCAACAGTATATCGAAAAGGGGCTGATGACATGCTAGCTTAAAGTCGGGATTTGGCCGGAGGATGCTAGGAGGTCGAGGATGCTTTGCGGTTTTTAGCTTTGTGTGCGTGAAAGAAGTCGGATGAGTGTGAGGAGATATTAGCTCGCATGTAGAAGAAGAAGAGCGAGATTTGATTTTGTGTGCAGATAACTTTTGTGCGTTAGGCGGAGAGGAACCGAAAGCTTTCATCCTCATCTTCTTATTGTGCAAGGCTTTCAAAACCGGACCGGACCGGCTAGTTCAACCGGTTGAACCGTGAACCGGCCGGCCGGCCGGTTACGGTTCTCTTCAAAACCTGTTTCGTACAAAACTGGTATTGAATCGGTCAAACCGGCGGTTTGACCGCCGAACCGTCGAACCGGTCCCGGTTTTTGATAACCGGCCGGTTCAGGTATAGAGTGATTTAGCGAAGATCAACGGCTGAGATTAAGGGTCCAAGGTGAAGCTTATACATACGACGAAGAAAAAAAACCCTATTTGGATGTTTCGCATATGTTCTGTTCGGGTATCTTCTTCCCTCTCGGCGTCTCTCCTCGTTCGCGAAGCTAACACGGTAACACCTTTGGCCAAAGATCTTCTGGCGAAGGATCACACAAAGAACGAAGCTTGAAATCTAGACTGCACCTCGCTAGAAAAATCTACTCGCATGTTTGCTTTCCAAGTTCACCTCATCCAAAAAACTCCTCAATCCATCCACTAAAATGTATTTTCTTCTCATTTTTGTTTCCTGAGCCGCCAAATTTCAAGTTGCCTGTAGTGCTTATAGAAGGAGATTCTACCGTTGAGAATAATAGTTCTATCACAGGACAACTGCAAAAAAGTAATAGTTCTAGATGCATATGGGATAACGAGGGCATTCAGTGAAGGAGATATTCATGTAAGATAATTCCTGTGTTGAATTTTTTTTATTTTTTTATTCTGTAGTTGATAGTTGAAATTTTGCTAGTTATTATAATCTAACTTGGTTTAGGCATGTAGGAAGAAAGCCATAATATAGGGAGAACTTACGACAGGTTTTTTGTGTATTGTGTTGATCTTATGCTATATAGAAAACTAAGCTTTAGAAATAGTTGTGTCATTATGTTGATCTTCTGCTTTTAGAAACTATTAGGTTTAGTATTATACTATTATCTATGGTAATATAGTTTATATTCTTTAGATTTAAATGTTTGAGTTTATTTGACTAACCTTTCTCTATTAGATAAGTAAAAGTATTATAATTTTCTTCAATTTTTGCTATATATTTATAAATAGCAGTGTCATTATTATAATATTTAAATATAATAAATATTTATTACGTTATCCGGTTCGACCCCAGTCGAACCATCAAACCTTTAACCTCTCCTTCCGGTTCATTGACCGGTCCGATTTTAAAAGCCTTGTTATTGCGTAAGGTAAAATCGTGCACAGGAGGCATTGGCAAGTCACATTCGGTAAGCAGACTGAACATTATAGCGACAACGGGATCTCTACAGGATTCGCACGGGATTTGACAAAGGTACGCATTTTTTATTTTTTTATTTTTATCCACTGTAAAGGTCAACATGGAATTAAAATAAGCAATAAAAAATAGAACTACAACCATAACATTGCCCAAAAAAAAATAATAATAATTTATTTTTTGAAAAAATGATTAAAAGGGTCCCTCAACTCTTTTGAGGGATCAAAATTGACCTAAACTCTTTTGAGGGACCTAATTGATTCATTACTTTTTAAAATGAAATTTTTTTATCCTAACATGCAATATTAAAGTTAATGATTTTAAATGTAAGAGTATTTTAGTTATTTTTTAATTAAAATTTATTAATTATAATTTCTAAATAGTTATTTTTTAATTATTAAATATTTCTTTAATAAAAAATAATATAATTATAGTTTAAATTTTAAAAATTTAGTACTATTTTTTAGAGAAATCAAATGCAAATAAATATTATTTTCAAATTACTCACACATATTTTTATCAATCATATTTTATAAAATATGACTAAAATTTATAAAAATAAAGATAAAATTATTTTTAAAATTTTATATTAAAGAAAAGTTTATTTTTTAAAAAAATTTATAATTACTTGAAAATTATATTTAATTAAAAATAATTAAATATATTTACATCTAACACCATTAACTCTAACATTGAATGTTATGACAAAAAATAACCTATTTTAAAGAGTTGAGAGACTAAATTTGTCACTCAAAAGTGTTGGAGATAATTTTAGTATCTTTAAAGAGTTGATGGGCCATTTTGTTCATTTTCTTTTTATTTCATATTATTTGCATTACTTTTTTCATACGTATTTATATTTTTTATTATTTATGATTTAAGTCATTAAGCTGTTTTAAGTCTTGAAATTTAAACATTTTTAGTCATTATTTATTATTTATTAGTGTACTAGGTTATTTTGGTCTTATGAATGTAATGATGGTGAAATTAAAGTTGGATAATAGTCATTTGACATCCGAGTATTTTTCCTCTCCCACTAAATGTGATGCCCCAAAATTCAAATTGGAATGAATTGTATCTTTTCATCTTTTTTAATCATCATCATCATCAAACAAAGTTTACTAATTTCATTCAAATAGTATAAATAGTGGAAAACATACATATGTTATTATTCTTCTAATATCTACACATTAATCCATGACAAAAAAATAACATATATAATAGTCATGTTATTCAACAAAAATAATCCATCTCTAAAATATATCATGACAAAAAAAAAGGAAGAACTAATAAAAATAGAAAGAAAATATAAACATGTCGCTATTTGTTGGGGTTGAAAAGTGCTTTTTGAAAAAGATTTATTTTCATTGGGAATTTAGTCAAGATTTTAGTTTCAAAATTGAACACGTCATTATGAACGATATGTCACCTTGAGAGGTGAAGATATCATTTCTTGGTGGGTTCAGATACTGAAGCTGAAAATCTCATCCAAATTATAATAATAAAACCCTGAATTGTCAGAATGAAGTTCTACCCATATTTAGTTATTACATCCTCGATGAAAACATCATTATTTGCATATTCAAAAACACTTAGATAAATGGTTAATCACCCCGAGGGAAGAGGATATCACTTATCATTGATCATTCGAATATGATGATAATGATCATCATTGATTTTAATTTCCTTGAAGAAGATTAATTAAATTTTGAACAAATTGATTTCAAAAAAAATTAATGTAGGTCCTAAATCTCCTATGAGCGTAAGCCCTCGTAGTTAATTACATCATAGAGAAATTGAATTCCCTGCGAATATTCTTTATTAAAATAACGGTGGAAGTTATGTTAAGAGACTTTAAGAATTGGAATAAAAGAAGTTGAATTTGGAATCTCAATTGGGACTAGATCAAATTAGAGGACTTATTTCTAGAGTCAATGGAGGGGAGGTAAGAAACACTTTGAGATTCTAAAATAATTTAGAAGTGTCCTGACTTAATATAAGTATTGAACTTTTAGTTTTAGATTGAAAAGAACTTTAATTTGAGTTGAGTGATTTATTAAAAATTTGGGATTATATTTTCTGAAGTAGGGGTCTTATGATTCAAAATCTATCTCGGATCCTAAATCTAAATTGTGCACTAAACCATAGTAGCTCAAACCTAACAAATGCAGTGCAAAATCTAGATTTACACCGATCTGAATTTGAGAGCTAGCTAACCACTTAGTCGATTCAAAATCCATGAGTCTGATCTTTATGAAATAATGGTAGAGATATTATTATCAAAGCTTTTTAGAATTAGTATTGACAGCTAGAATAGATGCTAATTTATTCCTTGACTTATGTAGTGTGAAAATGCTTAAATCAAATATAATTAAGATTTTAAACTCATTTTTAAATTAATTTCTAATACAATTCATGATAATTGACTTGATTAAATGCATAAAATGAATATGTTATAGTTTTTTTTAAAAAAGATTAAATTATTTTTCTCTAGAGATTACACAACATCCCCTTGACAGATCCGCGCCCTCAAATGCTAGGTGGTCTGCTAGAACCTGCAGTTAAAGAGGTGCCTAATAAGAAAGAGAAATAAATAATATACTTATGCTGACTCTCGGAGGTCTCAGTCTTACTTTTTAGATCGTTAGAGTTTGTATGTTGGTCTAAAATTTTTAATTTTAATTTTAAGTAGAAAAAATTTACACGTACTATCGCAAGCCTCTAATTGAGTCCAGACTAAAATAAAATGTCATGTAAAATGCTCAAAAAACTAGAAAAAACATACAATCATAATCGCAATCAGATCAAATCAAACACATTAAATAATAAAATTAATTAAGTAAATGTCCATAGGTAAACATCATGTTTATTATAACTCAAAAATTATATAAATTAAAAGTGTCCATACATAAGTAATCAAAAACTCAAATTTTTATCCTAGGACAGAAGTAATTGACTTTGAGTGGGATACTCTCTGTCTTCAACTCCTCGTCCTGCTCTTCTTCGTGCTCCTTGGATTCATCATATCTATATATCCAAATGAAAAAGAAAACTCTTCCCTCGAAACACTACAAAAAATTAACTTTTAAGGACATATATATTAAGGCACTTTTATTTAAGTGCCTTAAGAAGTAATTATTAGGGCATAAACTTTTTTCACGCTAATTAACATAAGATTTAGCGGGCGGGAATGACATCGGGCGATAAGTTATGGTGTTCGCCTCTTCTTATTCTTTCATCACTCTTTCTCTTATTCAACTGTTCGCGTCTCTTTCCTAATCCCTAAGCCCTATGCGTGTTCTCTTCATTTTTCATTACTAATTCTTCTTAACCGCTGCCGCGACATCACAATCGCGAAATTGATCGTTGCCGCGACATCACAATCGCGACCACCACATCAAGTAATATGATTTACTCACCGGCGTCAATCCTTAGAATGTCGATTCACCATTGTCTATGGATAAAAAAACAATTTCTTCTTTCCTCTTCTGATTTCTAGGGTTCTTTGTTTTACATTGCTAATACTGGTTGATCGTTGTGCTACATCAACAATCGCCTCAACTGCATTAGGTAAAATGCTTTTAATTCTGCGTTAGTCCTTCTTTGTTGAATGGTGACTATCTACCATTCAAAAATTCTATCTTCTTTGCTCTTTTTAATTTTTAGGGTTCTTTACTTTCTTGTAATTTTTGAGCGATCGACGGAAGGCCGACTTTGAAAGAGGTAAATTTTTTGTTGATCTTGAAGTTTATTCAGAGGCTGGTTTGATTTTAGTTATTTTCATTTTCATGTTCAATTGGTCGCTTCCTGCTAATTGAGATTTTATAGTGCTTTAATTTACTTGATTATAGTTTAAATGGCAACATTGCATAACTCTTTTTTTTTCTGACATTTTGATATCACAAGTCCATGTATTTAATATACATTCATGACAAAATATGAATTCCTTCCTTGCTTTTCTATGCTCAGTGTTGATATTGTGTCGTGACTATTTGTTTGGGAATGATGAATAAAAAATACTCTTACAACCGAAATTTGTTTCGGGGGCGCTGCCCCCAGAAACCCCCGCAGCGGCGTTGCCCCCTGACCCCACGACCTGACCGGGCAGGTCGAACCCCGCCAGAGGGTGCTGGTCCCTTTCACCCCGACCATATGATAGTTTAAAAGACCAATTTTGAGAATTTACACTTAACTAAAACTTGATCTATAATTATATCATCTTTATTTTGTGCTCATATACAGAATGCAAGAAAGACTATCTAATATCCCTTTTTAATTTGGGTGAAAGATGTGTCTAGTACATTTTAACAATGTCCATCATTTTTCAGTTTTCTTAAAGCCCAAAAATCATTAAAAATATGCATAGGATCACCCCTACCTCTGATCACATAAATAATATTTTCCACTGCTGTAGAAGTATGACCAACAAGAGGTGATGGAGATCCAATAGCATCAATTTGCTTGAATTGTCTCGATTTTATATCAAGCAATAAAGTATAATTTCCTCATGCATGATGACCAACACCACCAAAACCACCAAAGATAAGAACTTCTTTAACTCCATTAATGATTACGGGACTTGCCGAATGACCCCATATAAAAAGCCTCTCAATAGGTTCCCCAGGAATAGTCAATGCATCAACAAAAAGAGACAACTTGTGCATTCCTGGCATCTTTGTTTATTAGTTTTAATTAAAAAAAGGAAATAGTTGTTGCCAAATCAGCCAAAAATAGCATGCTAAAAAAATTATTACTATAACTAATTGATATCGCTTCATAACATTTCAACAAAAGATCATACAATCCAACAAGTTAATTTTATGTGCAATAAAAAATAATATCCATAATTATATGATGACATAATACCTTTAACTAATTATGATTTAACTTCAAGTTGAACTGCCGACATCAAATTTCAACTCTCATGATCTTCATGAAGTAACACTCACAGCACCACCATATGCATATAAATTAACTACAACTTTAAAAAACCACATACCAGCCCGCCTCTCACTAGTTCATGTCCGCATTTAGCAAAACCTCCCATAGTTTTCTATTTCTTTTCCTTAAATTCCTTGTATGCACTTCCAATTCCTCAAAATCATATTTCTACCTCAATAGTTCTCTTCCTTCACTTTCCTATGTTATTGCTTAAAGTTATCATTGTTTAACTAACAAGATTGTTCAGATCTGGCATGTTTTCAAATCAAAACATGGCAAATTATTGAATGTAAATAAATTATGAACTATTTTAGCCTTATACTTGTGATATAGCTCAATTTTTCTTCACAAACACTTATTTGATGTTTTCTAATGTGGGAGCATTTTCAGCATTGAAAAGAAAATTTTGAGCCACTAAATACAAGCAATAAAGCACCAAGAAATCCAAAATCCTCTATAACTTGATGATTAATTAAAGCAATTCTGCATGCTATTCAGTCAAATTGATAAATAAAAGAAGAATAATACTCCTTCAAAGATAGGCATATAGTTGACCCTGTTAAAACCCAAAAGGGAAAGAAAACCAGTAAAAAGAAAACAAGTAAAAAAAATCTTATAAGGGGCAGAACATGGCATTCCGATCCAACTTTTCACGCCAAGCATACAAAAGCTTGTAATCTGATAAAATTAAATAAGAAGATCAAATGACTAATATATGTAAATCATTAAATAGAAATTACATAAAAAGAAATCTTTGCATTTCAATCAATAATCTTTTTTTTCTTTTCTCTAATTGTTAGGTAAAACAAAAGATATAAGAAAGGTTGATGGCGAATTCAATCTAGTTAGCATGGCCGCATGGCTTGCTGTTTTAGTTTTATGTGAGGTTATAGCATAATTTAGATGATTTGGTTGTCTTTAAAGCTATTTTAAATGTCATATAATTTTTATTAATTTCTAGTGGGAAAAGACTCAATTGGTATGCGGTTTTTAAATAATACTATTTCATTCTAGTTCATGAAGCATTTGTGTTAAATAAAAGTTGTTGACCTCATTTTTCTCAAGCTGTTGGGTTTATTTTCATTCCTCCAATCAAGTGGATATAAGCCCAATCGGACTCAATCAACCTGATTGAATCCCGTCGAGCCTAATTTGAATCAGATCAAATTGAATCGAGTCAAATTAGACCCAATTAGGTTCAATCAAGCTTGATCGATTCATAACAGCCTTCTCAAAACCATTTGAATCAAATCAACGATGATTTGGGTTCAATCATGGTTTAAAAAAATTAACCTAATATATATCTATTCGGTTCGCCCGACCCCTCCCCCCCGCCGCGCGCACATCTTCGATCATTTCCGAACCGAATCATTACTTTATTTCTCTTATGTTAGCAAACAAAATTTATGCAAAAATCATTCTCAATTGCTCAAATCTGTCATTATATTGTTTGATGGGGCTTAAAGCCTACAACTTTGATGAATAAATAAAATTTCCATTATAGAATTTACTCATATGCAATATTACTATCAATGTTATCATATAAGATTTTATTTATTTTTTAAGAGTTTTTTTACTCCTTGCTTATTCACTTGTTTATTTATAATGCAAATCAAAGAATTTACTAATGATTTCTAATATTCATTTCTCCTTTTCTATATGAAGGTTCTAATATGGAAATGAATAGAAGTTGGATGTATTGTTCAAGGAGTAATATGGTTTTTAAAGGAGTTAAAAACTTTCTAAATTTTGCAATCAGTTATGGAAGTTCAAGTAGAATGATACTATGCCCATGTAGAGAT
>NW_021319083.1:89768-97421 GCF_001605985.2 Dendrobium catenatum | reverse complement strand
CGTGCTTATACAACGAGCTTCGTATGCACTTCATTATCAAAGTTTTTTATGCTACTTTTAAGGGTCATGCTTGTGCTTGATTTATTCTCTCCCTAAAAATACAATACTGATCATATAGATTTAATACATTGGTATAACATACAAATAGACATGCACACATGATATGATTATTGATAGAAAATATATGATGAAATCATTTGCCTGAATATAATTGATAAACAACTAACATATATTTTACGGTATAACACATGATATTGTTTTTTTATAGAAAATTATTAATTTTCTTATATGATGACACATTCCTACATTTCTAGATATACTTTTATTTTACTAATCATATTAAAATTTTAATATATTGATATTGTTCGTTGAATTCGTATTGATGCTCGCTACTTTGATATTAATCAAGTTGAGCATGCACATTGATTATTGAGACCTTGCATTGAATATAGCGGTGGATTTTGGATGTTTGTTAGGTTGTGCTATCATTATGTAGATTTAATTGATTTTAAGATTCAGAAAGAGGAAAAGCTTTGTATGATTAATCAGAGTCAAATTTCATGTTTAATTTATTTTTTTGTATTTTATATTATTCTATATAACCATAAGAGTATAGTGATAGATAAATGTTATAGATTTAAGTCTTAGAGCGTTACACATAAGTTACCATTATAGTTAATTCAGCTATAAATTCTACTAATTTAATCTTCCACTACCATCATCTCCTTATTATTTACTTCATATTTTTATATATATTCTTCTTGAAGATATTCAATATTTACAAATTCATTTTCCTACTTTACTGCAACAAATAGTAAGTTCTTATTTGTTATATTATCATTATTTTAATATAATTTTTATCAAATTAGTTTTTATTTATCTCTATTATTTAGTGCTTATTATTTATTTCTTTTTTAATATTAAAGAGTTCAATTTATTTAAGTTTGTACTTAAACTAAAAAAAAAATAAAATTAAATCTTAAGTGTTGCGTAGTCTGCCTGCATCCACCTTTATCAAAAAGAGTGGCAGCTTGTAACCATAGTAGTGGCCTTAACCGAAAGCTGCCATTGTTTTGATTGGTACTTTATATAGAGCCACGGATGACCACCAATCAGAGAATCTCAGCCCTCCACCTGAAGAAAATCTAACGGGCCATGAAAACTCCCTCCTCCATAAGCTCCTATAAATTCAGCAACCCCGCTTTTCGTTTGTTTCAATTGAACGCCTATTTTCTTTCCGTATTTTCAGAGAGGTCTTAAGAGTTCGGCAAATACGATCAATGGAAACAGCTAAGACGCAGAAAGCGGCCGGCGGCCGCAAGGGTGGCGGGTCGAAGAAGAAGGTTCTCCGCTCCGTCAAGGCTGGCCTTCAATTCCCCGTTGGCCGCATTGCTCGTTTTCTCAAGAACGGCCGTTATTCCAAGCGCGTTGGCACCGGCGCCGCTGTTTATCTCGCGGCTGTCCTCGAATACCTTGCCGCTGAGGTAGGTCTTCTTTCGTTCGGATATATTCAATGCTTATCTTCGAAGTACTGATTTCTTCAAATGATGGTCAATTAGGTGTTGGAGTTGGCCGGAAACGCTGCAAGAGACAACAAGAAGAGTCGGATTATTCCTAGGCATTTGTTGCTTGCAGTGAGGAATGACGAGGAGCTCGGAAAACTTTTATCTGGTGTGACTATTGCTCATGGAGGAGTCCTGCCAAATATAAACCCTGTTTTGTTACCAAAGAAGACTGCGGCTAAAGAGGCTAATGAGGCTAAATCGCCCACGAAGGCAAAAAAGTCCCCCAAGAAAGCGTAGAGATTTCTTTTGGGAAATATTTTAGGATGTTTTCATAGTTAGAAATGGCGATTTTGTTTGTGATTTGAGACATCCTTGTTTATCTTTAATGCCAGATAGTATTAACGTAGCTTCTAACGTTTTGTCGATTAAACGACTTCTTTCTAATGTTAGGAAGTGCTATAAAATATACATTTTGTTGATCAGATTCTTTTCTCGTGCAACATGAATATTGGTACATTTGTATGTTAAATTATCATAATTATTGTTGATAAATGATCAACACATTAGGTAAGTCCACTTATATTTGGTTTTGGCCTTCTGCATTTGCTGTGTCATGATATTCTCGAATCTTTTTTGCTCCTACTCAGCCTGGTATCTTCTTTACTATTTGATACCTGTACAGTTAATCTTCACACCATTGCTGTATAACTAATCTTATGTTTTTTCTCTGTGTATGAATGAATTGTAGTTGAAGTTGTATGGATTAACATCTCTTTCTCTAGATAATATCACCTTTATATAGTTAGTCTTAATGCATCAGTGAAACACCATATTAGTTTTCATCATGGTATCAGAGCAAGTTCCTTCATGAGAAATCCTTCTCATTATTTTGTTTTCTGCCTTTCTTTGTTGGCGTCTTCATGGCCTCCATCGACTCTTTAAGTTTTCTTTACGCTGGGGCATCGCTCACTTTGACTGATATACTTATACTTCCTCATGTCAAACATCAAAACGGTAATCAATTTTCAGCTCACCTTTGACAATCATTCGCTTTGGAAATCCCAAATTCTAAAGTTATTTTTGGCTAATGAGTTTCAAGGATATCATCTAGATGGTACTATTCTAAAACAACCCAAACAACTCGTTTGCTGGAGAACACCACCACCAATCCTCAATTCCTTACATGGGCCTTTATAGATCAAATTTTATTTGTAGCACTTTATTTGATGATTCACCCATTCTTACTCCCCTATGTGCTTAACCTTGATTTTTGCCATGACATTTGGAGCACCATTGAATGTTGGGTGCAATCCACGTATCATTTTCATGTGTTATAGTTGAAGAATGAACTTTAGTAATTACAAATGAAGGACAAAACTAGGGTTCAATATCTTTTCAAAGTTAAATAGAAGGTTGATGCCATTGTTGTAGTTGGATTCACTATTGATGTTAAGGACATTATTTTGTATACCCTAAATGGTTTCCTAGACACCTAGGGGGTGTGTTTGGTATTGGATTTATTTCCCGTTTTAAGTAGGATTTATGGTAAATCCAACCAAATGCAAAAAATGGCGTTGAAAATTTGGCAAATTTGTAAATCTAGGATTTGTGAATTTACGTCGTAAATTCGATAAATCCTTGTAAATCCAAATCTCGTTTCTACTTGGATTTATGGCTGAAGAAGCGCGCGAAAGGGAGAAAGTTACCTTCACAGTGAGCTACCGTTGTTGCTTTAGATCAAAATGTTGTAATGTCCAATATGATAGGAAGGGAACGTCGTCGAAGGAGTGAAGTTGAATAGCAATGGAGCTGAAGAAGTGACTCGTGCAATCTCTACACCTCCTGCGAAGCAATGAATTTGAACAACAATGATGAACAAGATAATTAAAAGGAAACCCTAGACGCCTTAGCCAATTATTGGTTAACAAGATAATTTACTGTTGTTGTTACACAGAAATGGAAAATATTACAACCTGATATCTTGAATGGGTTCCTCAATGGTCAACTTAATGAAATTGTCTATATGATGTAACCTTGAGGATTCCATGATCCTCACTTTCCTGAGCATGTGTGTTTACTGAAGAAAGTCCTTTATGGTTTAATACATATCCTATTTATGGTTTTCAAGATCCTCGCCAATGATTCTCAACATTTTCTACTCAATTCAGTATGGCTTCACTGTCACCTCCCATGATCCCTCCTTTCTTTTGTATTATCATGGTTCAGCTTTCATGTACATCTTGGTGTGTGTTGATGATATCCTGCTCACCGGAAACAACACCAATGCCATTGAATCTCTTCTTCAGGATTTGCATTCTCGGTTCTTCATGAGAAATCTTGATGAGTTAGTTATGAACATCATAGGTTGACTTCATGTATCTCTTGGTTGATTTGAGGTTTATAGCAATGGAAGGTGGTGGCGATTTGAGGTTTGAAGTAGTGAAGACTCTTGATAGTTTGCCCTTGCCCTAATAGGAAGCATTTTAAAAGCAACATTTTGCTAGTACTAAGTACACCAAAACTTGCCGGTCCTGTTGTCTTAGAAGGTTGATGGCATCTAATTGTTATGCTTCCTTCAACTGAATTGAGAAAACTCCAATCTCCTAGTCCAATGCATTTAATTTTATTCAAGAGTAAATGTCAAATTTAAATCCCATTGTTATGTGCTCTTTTCAATTTTATATAGTTTAATAATAAATTGCATGTTTTAATGTTCAAATCCTTCTACTTGTAACTTACATGATAAGATCACTTGATTTAAATATCACCAAAAGGTTATATGTCAAATGAACGCACTTAGATTGTGTAGGAGGAAATATTGATGTAATATAAAATAAATATTAGCAATCTAAGTCATAAGAGAAAATTAGAAGAGACCAGACATTTTTTCATACATGTCCTGCTTGTCAAAAGAACATTTATAATTTTGAAATCATTTGTGGTAGCACTGTGAATATCATATACTAAGTCAGGAATTTGTTAACAATACTTTAAAAAATAAGTTACAACATTGCGGTATAATACATCAAATAATATGTCTTTATACTATATAATAAAATGGTGTTGCGGAATGTAAATAATCTTCTATTTGATGCTCATTTAACTTTAATATTTTGGGTTGAAGCTCTTCTTGCCCTTGCATTCTTAATTTATCATCTACCCTCTAAAACTACTTCTAACATATCACCTTATGAGTGTGTATTTCAACGACCATCTAACTACACTCATTTTAAAACTTTTGGTTATGTTTGCTACACTTACTTTTCTCCTCCAACTCATAGCAAACTTCAATTAATATCTCAATCTTGTATCTTCCTGGGCTATAACTCTTCCTCAAAAGGTTATAAATGCTTTGATCAAGTCATCGGTCCTCTCCACATCTCTTGACATGTTCAATTCTATGAACAAATTTTTCCATTCCAACTTCCCACTAATCTTGTTTGCTACCCACTTTAAAATGCCTACATCATTTTATCCCTCCTTATACCTACATCTATTATGAATACAACCAAACTTTCTAACAACCCCTATATACTCCCTACTTCATCAACATATTCTCCCATACCCGAACCTGAGGATGCTACCACTTCTCTTCAAGGTCCACATCTAGTCACCTCACCTCCACTAGTCCCAATTCGCCATTCGATGATAACTAGATGCTAGACAGGCTCTCTAAAGTATAAACCTATGTTTGACTTGCAGCTTCATGTTGTTCCCCATATGCCTATGTTATATTCACATGCAATTGAACACCCATAGTGGCGAGCATCTATGACTGTCAAATTTGACACACTATAGAAATAAGGCACTTGGACCTTAGTACCCAAATTACCTGATCAAAACATATTAGGATGCAAGTGGTTGTTCAAAACTAAGTACAATTTTGATTGCTTCGTGGCTTGTTATAATGCTCATCACTATCATGACACTTTGAGCCATGTAGTAAAGTTTCCTACAATACATATCCTATTTACTGTTGTTGTTACACACAAATGGAAAATATTACAACCTGATATCTCGAATGAGTTCCTCCATGGTTAACTTAATGAAATTGTCTATATGATGTAACCTCGAGGATTCCATGATCCTCACTTTCCTGAGCATGTGTGCTTGCTAAAGAAAGCCCTTTATGGTTTAATACATATCCTATTTATGGTTTCCAAGATCCTCGCTAATGATTCTCAACCTTTTCTACTCACTTAATTCAGTATGGCTTCAGTGTCAACTCCCATGATCCCTCCTTTCTTTTGTATTATCATGGTTCAGCTTTCATGTACATCTTGGTGTGTGTCGATGATATCCTGCTCACCGGAAACAACACCAATGCCATTGAATCTCTTCTTTAGGATTTGCATTCTCGGTTCTCCATGAGAAATCTTGATGAGTTAGTTATGAACATCATAGGTTGACTTCATGTATCTCCTGGTTGATTTGAGGTTTATAGCAATGGAAGGTGGTAGCGATTTGAGGTTTGAAGTAGTGAAGACTCTTGATAGTTTTCCCTTGCCCTAATAGGAAGCATTTTAAAAGCAACATTTTGCTAGTACTAAGTACACCAAAACTTGCCGGTCTTGTTGTCTTAGAAGGTTGATGGCATCTAATTGCTATGCTTCCTTCAACTGAATTGAGAAAACTCCAATCTCCTAGTCCAATGCATTTAATTATATTCAAGAGTAAATGTCAAATTTAAATCCCATTGTTATGTGCTCTTTTCAATTTTATATAGTTTAACAATAAATTTGCATGTTTTAATGTTCAAATCCTTCTACTTGTAACTTGCATGATAAGATCACTTGATTTAAATATCACCAAAAGGGGTTTTATATGTCAAATGAACGCACTTAGATTGTGTAGGAGGAAATATTGATGTAATATAAAATAAATATTAGCAATCTAAGTCATAAGAGAAAATTAGAAGAGACCAGACATTTTTTCATACATGTCCTGCTTGTCAAAAGAACATTTATAATTTTGAAATCATTTGTGGTAGCACTGTGAATATCATATACTAAGTCATGTTATTTTGAGTCAAACTCACTCTTAAGCTGCACTTTAAACTTCATTGTGTTGTATGGGTGAATAAAATCTCAATTCAATGCCATTTGTTGATGGTGATGAGCCAATGTTGTGATGGGGAGCACACACTCTAAAAGTTTGTAAGGAGAGAAAGGAAGTATAAAATACTTGTAGATTATTTGAAGAGGAGCCGAAGTAATTAATCAACACAAAATATGATGGAATATTAAAGCTCGTAGAGTGGACAATAGAGATAGTAAGGCCCAAGTGTACTCCACAAGGATTATGATTAAGGCTGTCAAAATTGGGTCATGGGTTGGATTTGGGTCTAACCTGAAACCGACCTGACATTTTTTGACCCGATCAGAACCCGATCTATTTTTGCAAACGGGTTGATTTTTCAGACCTGAACCTGGCTAGTTTTGAGTTCGAGTCAACCTGAACTGACTTGCTTTGGGTATGTTCTACTAATTTTTTTTATTTAATTTGATTTATTTAATCCTAAATCGAATTAAGGTAATATTTATTTCAACCAATTTAAAATAAACCAAACTTAGTTCTATTTGAGCAATGTGGTTTATTATTTTTTTTGAAAATAACATTTATTTATTTATTTCATAACAATTTTTTAAAGCCCTCCTAAATTAATTAAAATGGGTCAAATTGGGTTGATTTTAGGTTTTCGGGTCAATCTGAACTCGACCCGATTTTACAAAAGGGTCGAAATTCCTAACCCAAACCCAAAATTTTCGGGTTGGGTTCTGGTCAGACTTTCGGGTTGTATCAAATATTGACACCCCTAATTATGATATACTAAAAAACAATTATGACCAAGTTTAGTGGTGAGAGCTACAAGTCACCCACATGTTTTAAACAAAGTGTCATAGGTGAAGGCTACAATATACTCAATGTAATTGAAACATGTCTTGCAAGAGAGAGTTGTATCATATTTAGACTTTTGAGGTAGTTGTGCTATAGATATTGTGGGATATATAAACAACACCTTAATTCATTCGCAGACTTTTTTAAAAGGACTTGAGTTGTCTTTATACTGAAAATAATCTCCCTAGTGAACTCAACAATGGGATCTCTATAAGATTTTTTTGAAGGTTGTTCTAATTTTTATCAATAA
>NW_021319083.1:85837-89668 GCF_001605985.2 Dendrobium catenatum | reverse complement strand
AAATTTGTCTTGATATAGTCCTCTCCACCACCTTTCAGCTTCTCCTTCGAGTGCAAATGTTGCTAAGGCAACTTTTCTCTCTTCTGGACAGTTCATACCTTCTAATATCTTTTCAATTCTTAGCAACCAGTTTTCAGCCTCTAATAGTCCCTCTATTCCTTTGAATAATGGTGGTCTCATATCTTGAAATAATTTTAGATACTTATCCATAACCATTCCACCACCACTACTACTCCCCGATGGTTGATTTCATGAATCTTAAATCAGCTGAGTCAGAGCTGTCATCATTTGTGCCAGTGCATCAGGATTAACATTAACATTAGGCACTGATCTTTCCACTTCCTCAACTTCCTCTTCTCTAGGATTATTTTGATTTCTATAATAAATAAGATATTCATTTCACATTAAACCTTCAATCATTGATATTCATCCTAATGGCTATTTCAGTATGATTCAGATCTTAATTAGGCTCTGATACCACTTCTGTCACGACCCGGCCCGGATGCTTGATCTAACGAGGCAGGTACAAAAAGTCGGATGATAAAATTCATTAAACATAATACTATATCATTCATGATAAAGAGCCACTAAAAACACAAAATATATTTAACCTGTTGTCATTTGCACCTCGTCTTCTAAAAACATATTGTTCATCTCTTTCAGCCATTATTTCTTCAGGAACTTACATGAAACATTTAAACTCGTGATTTGAGTTTACTAAGTAAACTCAGTGGGTAATTCTCATCTTCACTTAATATGCATGAAAATCACTAAGTTAAAATAAAGTTTAACATTTACATTAGTGTACTTTTGCTTCACTTTATGCATTTCCTTTCATGAATTTCATTTAAACATTTCTCAATCATATATATCTCATCGTATAACATTATATTCATTCATAAATTTTCTTTTAATCTATATTCCTTTTCCCTTTTGAATTCATACAGGAGCACCATCTAAATGTACTCAAAGGTACAACCATTTCTATTTCCTTTATCCATTTCCGTTACCTTTTCCTTTTTTACGTGCACGGGTACGTTGCTTCTCCAGCCAGTACCATATGGGGGTGAACTCCTGTATACTTTGCATGCATAACCTTTTCTTTTTTGTTTCATTTGATACTATGTCATTTTCCTTTAATGTTTATGTATTTGTATTCTTAGATGTATAGATATGCATTTCAATTATTTTTCATTTCCTTTGCATATATTTTCTTTCACATATATTGATAAATTTCCACATGCTTATAATATTTCATTCATTTCATTTATACAAATTTGATATTAATGCATGTATTAGAATTTACATTGTCTCATTTATAACTATCTTCAAATGGAATAGCATGTATAAAATACAATCAATTGTATGAATAGAATTTGAATTTTGAAATGAAAATAACTAGTAAAAATTTTCACAAACATAATTACCCACTTTATTCCTCCCAAAACTTCGATTCTTAGAGCAACCTCAACTTCAAGTTCCTGCAACTTTCACAAATGAAACATCTATAAAAATGTGCTTTTATAATAAAATTGAAATAAACTTGTATAATAGGAGAGTCACTCACAAAGGAAAAATATGATTTTTCTAAAAATCCCTAAATTCTTCTCTCCCAAAATTATTCTCTTTGCTTCAATTCTCTTCCTTTACCTTTAAGAAACATATTATTCGCTTTAAACAAAGTAAACGAAGGAATTTATACGAAAATTTGAAAGAAATTCAACAAACATTTTTTTTTTTCTTTTTCCTCGGTCGTTTCCTCCCCTTCGTTGCAAATTCTCCCAAAATAACACTCTGATAACGATAAGAATGAAAAGGAATCACTATTTCTTACCCTTGAAGATAATCATTTGCTAAAATCGGAGAAAAGAAAAACCTACCTCGCTCTTGCGTGAAACCCATCTGCCCGCACCTCTCTGTTCGTGCGAAAAAAATTGTAGCGACCCTCTATTGGTTGCGGCTAATAAAAGAAACGGGTGGCCGGTTCGGTTAAACTGGCCCCCAACCGGTTCATTACAAGACTAGTCATGATTGTATAAAAAATAAAAGAGAAAATACTTATACAGTCTCAGATTAGATCCTAAAATTTCGACATGATTGGCTCATTCTCTTGCCCAAACCCTAAAAATAAAAGACAAAATATTTGCGTGCTAACACAACACAATAGACCACATTTAAATTGATATGAATTCCCAAACATTCCTTTATCAAGTATTTAACAAAATAGTAAACATAATAAAATAAATCATTTTCAAGAGCAGAATAATAATCACAGTTATCAAAACTTTAACTAAGAGCATTGTGAAAGTAAACAAACAAACACTTCTTATTTTAGAGTGACAAATCACATAATTCCTTCTTATAACTCCCAATGCCATTCATATAATAGAAGGTGCTTATAGTACCAAAACTTGTCTTATAGGCACCAAGAACATATATATTAAGGCACTTTTATTTAAGTGCCTTAAGAAGTAATTATTAGGGCATAAATTTTTTTTCGCGCCAATTAACATAGGATTTAGCACGCGGGAACAACATCGTGCGATAAGTTATGGTGTCCACCTCTTCTTGTTCTTTCATCGCTCTTTCTCTTATTTAATTGTTCGCGCCTCTTTCCTAATCCCTAAGCCCTATGGGTGTTCTCTTCATTTTTCATTACTAATTCTTGTTAATCGCTGTCGCGACATCACAAGCGTGAAATTGATCGCTACTGCGACATCACAATCGTGACTACCACATCAGGTAATATGCTTTACTCACCAGCGCCGATCCTTATAATGTCGATTGGCCAATGTCTATGGATAAAAAACAATTTCTTCTTTCCTCTTTTGATTTCTAGGATTCTTTAGGTTCTTTGTTTTACATTGCTAATACTCGTTGATCGTTGCGCTACATCGGACAATCGCCTCAACTGCATTAGGTAAAATTCTTTTAATTCTGCATTAATCCTTCTTTGTTGAATGGTGACTATCTACCATTAAAAAATTCTATCTTATTGCTCTTTTAATTTTTAGGGTTCTTTACTTTCTTGTAATTTCTGAACGATCGACGGAAGGCTGGCTTTGAAAGAGGTAAATTTTTCGTTGATCTTGAAGTTTATTTGGAGGCTGGTTTGATTTTAGTTCTTTTCATTTTCATGTTCAATATGTTGCTTCCTATTAATTTAGAGTTTATAGTGCTTTAGTTTACTTGATTATAGTTTAAATGGCAACATTGCATAAGTCTTGTTTTTCCTGACTTTTTGATATCAACAAGTCTATGTATTTAAAATACATTCATGACAAAATATGAATTCCTTCATTGCTTTTTTATGCTCAGTGTTGATATTTTGTCGTGGCTATTTGTTTGGGAATGATGAATAAAAAATACTCTTAGAATCAAAATTTTTTTTGGGGGCACTGCCCCTAGAAACCCCGCAGGGGCGTTGCCCCTTGACCCCACGATCTGACCAGGCAGGTCGAACCCCGCTAGGAGGTGCTGGTCCCTTTGACCCCCGACCATATAATTGTTTAAAAGACCAATTTTGAGAATTTGCACTTAACTATAACTTGATTTATAATTATATCATCTTTATTTTGTGCTCATACACAGAATGCAAGAAAGACTATCTTATATCCCTTTTTAATTTGGGTGAAAGATGTGTCCAGTACATTTTAACAATGTCCATCTTTTTTCAGTTGTGCTTAGAGCCCAAACATCATTAAAAATTTGCATAGGACCACCCCTACCTTTGATCACATAAATAATATTTTCCACTGCTATAGAAGTATGACCAACAAGAGGTGATGGAGATCCAATAGCATCAATTTGCTTGAAGTGTCTCGATTTTAT
>NW_021319083.1:75661-85737 GCF_001605985.2 Dendrobium catenatum | reverse complement strand
TTTCGCCTGCCAAAGCAAGGACACACTACAACAAAATCACCAATTACCAGCGGCTTTTTTCGGCGGAAAGTGATAATTTTCCGGCGGCTTCGGAATTTATCTACGGTTTTCCAGCTAAAAAATTTCCACCAGTAAAACACGCGCCGGAAAATTTTTTCCAGCGGTAAAATATTCTGGTGGCTTTGTGATGATCTTTGGCTTCTAGACAATAAAAAAAGTTAAAAAAAATTTATTTGACTGCTTGGGTGGCTGTCTAGCGCTCTTTGGTCATCATTGACTGCTCGAATGCCCGATTGCCCGCTGACTGTTGAGCTGCCCGCACAGTTCCTGGCAAGCTTCCTAGGCGCGCTGCCCGCCTACCCGGATGCATTCCCGCCCTGTCCGCTACCTTCCGTCGTGCTGACTAACTGCCCGGATGCCCTGCCCCATGTGGGTCTCCAAAAGGATTCCGCTCATGTGGTTTCGAATGCAAAGAATACGACCACACTATCCCGAAGGACGAAATGATCGTAAGCCTTTACACTCGACACAAGCAGGCCGATGGAAGAGCAGATGGAGTTATGTATACGATTAGCCATGGAGAATAGTGGCTTTCACCTACCAACCTCGATGGATAATAATATATATAACTCTAAATTCACGAGATTTCCCCATTCGATAAATCAGCTCGAATGAGGTTTATTTGATTGTGGGGATCGGTCTCCTACGGGCGCAAGCCTCCGTAGTTAATTACATTCTAGGCCTTGACCTAGAAAAACTCTCGATTAAGAGTGTCATATTATTCACATCTTGATTTGATGCATAGATAAAGTTCCTAAATTCTACCCAAAAGAAGACAAACTCTTCTCTTTATCCTTAGTGATGATTAGACTCTTTTAAATGAATAAAGATATAATTAAGATTTTGAGTTTAAAAGATCAGAGATCGGATTATTATCCTAAAAGAAATAACATACTCAAAACATAGATGAAAGGAGACACACTGAGGGGTGTACAACCTGGACTTATGCTTGCCTAGAGTGAGCTGCCAGCTAACATCCTAAACACAATCAATCGCCTTATATGTATATAAGATAGGAAGGCTCTATCCTAGAAAATCAAGGATTTGTAGTTTAAAAGGTTTCGATTAGAGACTCTACAATATGCCTAAGAATGTACCTAGCACCATGTATGATGCATGAAACAGATACGAAATATCCATAAGTCTACTAATGTAATGCATGTATGTAAGTGCGGTGCAATATGAAGCAAGGTGTGTCAAGACAAATGCGTACATGACATTCAGAGTACAGAAAAGGTAAGTAAACATCCTAAGGGTACCCTCCAGGCAAGGTACGCGCACAGAAAATCATCCTAGCAATGCCCACTTCGTGTGAGAAAACAGCGATGCCCAATGGCACAATAGGTGGCCTACTCTACAGGCCTAAATGACTCTAATGGTCTCTAGGGCTCACAGAAGGTGGGGGGTATCATACCCAAAACCAGAAAAAGGCCAAAATCCTAGCGATGCCCACTTCGTGTGGGAAAACAACGATGCCCAATGGCACAAATGGGTGGCCTACTCTACAGGCCTAAATGACCCTAACGGACTCTAGGGCTCACAGAAAGGGGCAAGCTTTAACCTATAGAGTCAAAGCTTCGTTAGTGAACTAACCTAAGGCTGGCTACCTAAACATGCTAGAATACATATTAACAAGAAGTGTGTGATGTGAAACAGTTCCGGAATACAATTAAAAACTTACTTTACAAGTTGCAGAAATTATACCTAACTATATGTGGCGCTGCCACTTAAAAGCTTATAAGCAAACGGTCCCGTTTAGTTCCTGATCATTAAGCTCCAATGTACCTCGCAAGAAAAGATAACAGAGAAATATATATATGAATGTAGATGCCATTCAGAAATAAAATGCAGGTAAATAACAAAAATATAGCTAATAGAAAATTTAAGAATTGCATTTATAGAACATGTACATGTAGCAAACATTGAATAACAAGAGAAAATGCAAGCTTAACCTATAGCTAAAAGTCTTATTCTAATCAAACAAGTGTAAGGTATGTGTAACAGTGTGTAGTTTTGGGTATGTCCTATATAGGATAGTTTAATTATAATTGCTTTCATTTAATTTGTTAAAGGTCAAAAGAGGAATTTTAATTTAAGTTTGAATATTAATATTTTAGGATTGATTTTAGAGATTTTATTTTAGGATTTTGATTGAATTATGCAATGATTATAAATTAGAAAGAAAGATGAATTAGGTGGTTTATTATCAATTAAGGGGTTAAATTAATTAAGTTTGCTATCAACTGGTTCGTGGCGTTGTGCCACCAGGATCGAGGAACCAGACCTCCTTAGGATACTTAGCCCCGCAGCCCGGAGTTGTCTATCCTAAAAACCAAGTCGATATAGTTACATTAAAAGATTTGTTGATTGGTTTTAAAAGATTATTCTAAGGTTTGATTAGAATTTAGGTGAGTTAGTGAATTTTGAGTTTTAGAAGATTTTTTTTTTAACTTAATGAGTTTTAGTTTAGGTTTGTTTTTCAAACTCAATCTAAATCTTTTAAATTTTAGGTTGGTTAGCAGTTGATTAATGAATTAGAATGATTTAGTTTAAGTTTATGCTTTAAGTTTACATTTTTAATAATCATTATATTAATTAGGATTTGATTAAAGCTAATTACTTTGGTGTATTTTAGGTCGGATTAAGGTTAATTTGTTGGTTGATCATTAGCAAATTAAAGAGGAACTAAAACTAGAAAAATGTGTCACTAAGTTAAGTTTTGATGTCTCTATCCTACAAGGGGCATGCATCTTAAGTCTATGTTATCTAGGACCCAGTCCTTAATTTCTGTCCCTAGGTGTCACTAGTATCATGGGAAACGAAATGATTTGTTTTTCTAACCCTTTAGACATTCATACATGTATTAATAAGTTTAGGGATCCATGAATGAAATAAGACAATAAGTAGCAAAGCAGTAGAAATGCAAAAAGAACGAAAACTATAAAATACCAAAAAGAAAGAAAGAAACGATAAGACAAAACAATAAAGGAATGTAGGCATTTTGTTATTGGACATGCTTCTTTGAAGCCAAGCATGTCTCTAAAATAGCCTCCTCCCTAATTCGATATGATACGAATAGGGAAGAAGGCACTTACAATGCCCTTTGTTGTCCCCACCATCCAAACAAAGCACTTGATATAAGACTCAACTTAAACAAACTTACCTACCCTCTAAATAAAGCTCCAATCGACAAAAAGAAACAAACCCCCAAAATGCAACCCAAAATAGTCCTCTTACTTAAGACCCAAAACATGATCTTACCACTCACTACTCCAAAACCATCTAGGAAACAAGTGCGAGCAAAAAAAAAGGAAGATAACTGCCCACATAAACAAGATCATTCACTCAAAAAATAAAGGCACAAAAGAATCTTTCAACTCAAAGCCAATCGTAAGACCATGAATCCCCAAAAGACTTATAAAACTTTTCCAATGAGATACACATAAATCCCTACATGAACGACCTACTAAAACCTTCCCAACACAAAACAAAACAATTCAAGTGCCTTTCTTTTATTTGGAATGGGGTAGATTCGTGAAAGTTTTCTCAATGAGAAGACATTGTAAACTTTCCATCATGAAACATTCACGAATCACAATATAAAATAATTCACAAAAACTCATCATAAAGCATCTCGACACAAAACAATTCATAAAGATTTTCATAAAGCTTTCCCACCATAAAACCACTCACAAATATTCACCATATAAAACAGCTTACAACACTTCTCATTCCAAAGACAAATCATGCAACTTTCAACATATAGGTACTTCTAAATTTTTCCAAATCATAAAGCAAATCACAAATTTTCTCAATATAAAGCAAATTATAAATCTTGTCCGGCACGAGACAACATAGCACTCAAATCTACAAGAAAACAAACTCACACTTAAAACCCGTAAAAACCTTCCAAGACTTTTCCAAAGATGCTCCATGAAAAACTCACAAATGCTCTCCAAAAAGATATTGACACCCTCATAGATAGATATGAAATGAAACATAAATAATTCTCCGACAAGATTCAGAAAACTAATATAATTCCCATACAATATATACATATATATATATACTAACAACTCCTCTTTCAAGTCATCCCGAGGAAATACTTTCAACCAACACGAAGCTGAATCGCATTTAAATCCATGTAAAAAAAAAGTTTACCTTGCTTTTATGTCAAAGAGAGTAAGAAAAGAAGTTCAGCACTTAACATTGTGGAAAGCAACATTTAAAACCCCCATCCTTGCATAATTATTTTACCCTCATGAGCCCCAAGTGCATATGATAACATTCTGCAAAGAAGCCCAAAATCCTTCCAAACGTGTTTGAAGCTCTTCTCTTTTTTTTTTTTAAATCAGAATTTATATGATTATTTATTAAGCCCTCAAAACCAATCACTATGGCTGAAGGCTCTATATCCAATCGGGAGAGCAACATGACAGGAAAATAGCCTTACTCCACTTAGCAAATCAAAGCTTAACAACTGAAGAACTTGAGAAAAAAAAAATTGATAATCACATATCTTGCTTGTTGTAACAAATATAACTAAAGATATCCAGATCTTTCATATGGTTTCAAAGAATGCATGCATTTAAAACTCCCAAAATCTTATAGTAGGAATATAACTTCAACAAGGATATCCCATTGTCATTCAAAATTGAAAGAAGGAAATATAAATTTCAGCACCCTCTTCCTACACAGAATCCATCTTAATGCAAAGAAGACCCCAAACCATCATTTCTTGATTTCTACAATACAACGAGAATACTCAATCTCTCTTTTGGAGACAGAAAACAAGCTTTACCATAAATAATGCAATTGCATATTTTGATGAGTACAACTCTTACACACATAGAGATGATTTCGAGCAACACATATTTATTTCATTGATCTCTAGGTTCCATACCAAAGAATGAAATTTCAGCCAGGCAATTTTGACACAACATACATATAGAGAAGTAACCCAATCTTCAAGCCAAATGCAAATAAAGAAAAGAAAATTTTGAGAAAAGTTATTTCCACCTCAAGAGAACCTACAAACTTCTCTTACGATCAAACACGCACTACCCCTCCCTTTTCTTGCAACATGAATACTCAAAAAGCTCATCTCAATCCCTCATAGAGAATCCGATCATATCAACACCTCACATCTTTTGGGGAATGTAAAACCCATTCAAAAGCATTAAGTAAAACACACATAATTCATGAAGTGATGGCCTTCAATTCTACACATATTTCATAGAATAAACAAGTCCATTTTCCTTTTAGATTTTTGCTGATAAACATCTAAACAACACATTGAGAAATCTTCACATGCACGAGATCATTGTATAGAGTTTCAATGAAAGCAAACTAACTATGACTTTCCCTTGAGACATTTCATCAAACATTTGACATGCAATAATATAAGGCAAAGTGAACAAGACAACGTGAAGGTTGCACTTCTACGATTACACTCAACCTCAAGAAGAAAGAAGCTTTACTTATACATCACTGCATTCCTCATTTTTAGAGAGCTATAGTTGTCTAAAACCTTGAGTTGTCACTTACACACAAGAAGAGCACAGGCAGTAATAAGTATACAAGAGGCTAAATGATAATAGAATCAATCGGATAAGTAGACCAATATGTCATAGCCTACAACTGCAGCATCCATATTTTTTTTAAAGGAATCATATCCAAGCAATAGCTAAGAAGAAAGAGAAGAAATGAAAGGAAGGAGAACAAAGCAGGGAAAGAGGATGAAGGAGAAGTAGAGAAGAAAAAGAAGAGGAGGAAGAAGAAGAAGAAGAAGAAGAAAGAGAAGAAGAAGAAAGGGGGGTTACCTGCTCTAAGGAGGAAGGAGGCGTCGGGTTCGGTCTAGGCGCACGAAGCCGAAAGCGGAGGAGGCGTCGGGTTCGGCCCTTAAGGTCGGACGGGCTTTGGGTTAGGGTGAGAGTCGTCGAGGCAGGGCTTCGGCTCTTCTCCGACCCAAAGAAGACGTAGAGAGAGGGAGGTAGAGGCTAGCGTGCGAGCCGAGCGATCGGGAGAAGGCTTCGAGTCTTGGAGTTGGGGGCGTGCGAATGGGAAGATCGGATGGGGTCGGTCTTCACGCCTGGCTTCTCCGAACCAGAGAGACGGGAGAGAGAGAGGCGTTGGCTCCTTTTACGTGCCCCAGAGACCGAGAGCCGAGAAGGAGATCAAGTCCGGGGAGGGAGATAGAGGCGGAAGCCCCTAGCTCGTGTGTATGCCCAGAGAGTCGTCCCGAGAGAGTCGAGAGGTCATGCCGAGAGAGTTGCAAGCATCGGAGGTCACCCGTTCCTCAGCCTTCTTGATCTCGCCCCTGTACCCTAAATCCAGCTCTGTCGTGCTGCCTCCCTCTAATCAACGGCAAATTATTGGGTCAGGTGACCGGAGCCAAAATGTGAACCGTGAAATAAGTTTGCCTGTAATTGGTATGTTAAAGTTTTCTACAAAAATATTAAATTATTTTCTTTGTCAATTACTTTTTTTTTTTAATTTGGTTAAATTTATATGCTGTGATGTCAGCTTATTTTGAATTTAAAAATGTCATGAAAGGAATAAAATATGATGCAATTGACTATCTTTTCAGACCTGTGCGTCTTGAAGAATTGAAACTTATTTAGAAGCATTTTGTGAAAAAATATCTTAATGAAATGAAGAGCATTAATGAATCAAGTTCAATGGATGTTAACATTTCACATCTAACAAAAAAATCCAAAGATTTTGTGAGGAAAAGAGATGAAGATGACGATATTGCCTTAAAAATAATTTGACTTAATAAAAAAGAGCTAGAGTTTCTTGGACCCCAAAGTTCCATGCAAAATTTATCAATGCTGTTAATCAGTTAGGCATAGCTAGTAAGTGTCTTTATTTAATAACTCTTTTTTTTATAGTTTTCACTTTTTTAATTTTTAATCTTAAAATAAGAATATTTTTGCAGAGACAGTTCCAATAAAAATATTTGATATCATGAACATACAAGGACTTAGGTTGTACAACAGAATCACAATATTACAAAACAAAAATCAATAATAAGAAGTAAACTTTAAATCTTTAAATACTTACGTGTTAAAAAGTTGCAAGCTCATCAAAATTATTATTATCATTATGATCATTGTTTAAAGACTTATCAGTGACATCGTGTTCAATAGTAATTTCAAGTTGGAGAATTTGATTAAGCTCATTATGTCAATTACTTGTCTATGAATTCTCATAATTTTATGATTGATAATGAAGTTGATTTAAGTTTTGATTAATAGACTGATAGTCTCGAAAACATAGTTGGCATGTTTATCATATATGATTATATTGTACTTCTTACGTGTTATACATAAGTGAAAGTTTTTTTGCAATGAATATTAAAGAATGCACTATCAATTTATATAGAAATAAGTCAATGCCCTCTGCATATGCTATGGGTCAACAATCTTATAATAGTCATACTCTCATTCCTCAAACTTGATTCTCTCCTCATATGACATATCAAAATAATTTTTGCCAACAATCTATGATGAATTAACTTGAAAATCAAGTCAAAATTTTAAATCTTTAAATACTTATGTGCTAATAATGTTGCAAGCTTATCAAAATTATTGTTATCATTAAGATCATTATTTAAAGCGATTTGTTGAGATTCAAATTGATTTTCAAGCGAATCCATCATAGATTGTTGGAAAAAATTATTTTGATATGTCATATGAGGAGAGAATCAAGTTTGAGGAATTAGAGCATGACCATCATAAGATTATTGACCTACAACATATGCAGAGAGCATTGACTTATTTTTATATAAATTGACATTGCATTCTTTAATATTTATTGCAAGAAAACTTTCACTTATGTATAACACGTAAGAAGTACAACAGAATCCTATATGATGAACATGCTAACTCAGTTTTCAGGCTTTCAGTCTATTAATCAAAACTTAAATCAACTTTATTGTCAAGCACAAAGTTATGAGAATTCATAGACAAGTAATGGATATAATGAGCTTAATTCAATTCCCCAACTTGAAAGTACTATTGAACACGATGCCACTGATATGTCTTTAAATAACAATCATAATGATAATAATAATTTTGATGAGCTTGCAACTTTATTAGCACACAAGTATTTAAAGATTTAAAGTTTACTTCATATTATTGATTTTTTTGTGATATTGTGATAATCAATTGTTTATGGCATTGAATTCATCTAGTTGAACAAAAACAATCACAAAATAGATCCAACTCAGGTGCACAAATCAGCACGGATTCAGTTGATGTTCAAAGTTATAGTTTGGAAGATCATGGGGGTTCTGTAGTTTTTTCTTCTGATGTAACTTTTGAAGATGCATGGATGCTAAAATAATAAATGGCAATCTAACTAATTTTTTGAAATTTAAAGGGCGATTTTTGAACCAGTTATAAATTATATTGTTTTATTTGCTATGCAGTTATTATTATTTTTTTAAGAGAGTTAATCTTAACAATTTATTTAAGATTGTTATTACTTGTTTTTGTTTATTTTTTTCTGTTGAGTAAATTGAGAAGGAAAGGAATCATAATGTAAAGGTTTTAGTTTGTAGTGCATATTGGTAAATATTTATGAAAATTTATTATTTATTGCTTAATTATTATATTTTTCATATGAATTATTTTTTTATTATTATTTTACAGTCACTATAACTGATTGTCCATTTCAAGCCTTGGAGCTATTGAGAGCAAATATAGGAAATTACGACATAGTGCTCTTTGATGTTAATTTGACATGTATTGATGGATTTGAATTATTAGAGAATGTGAATCGTGAAATAAGTTTGCCTGTAATTGGTATGTTAAAGTTTTTTACAAAAATATTAAATTATTTTCTTTGTCAATTACTTTTTTCTTAATGTGGTTAAATTTATATGCTGTGATGTCAGCTTATTTTGAATTTAAAAATGTCATGAAAGGAATAAAATATGATGCAATTGACTATCTTTTCACTATAACTGATTGTCCATTTTTGCAGAGACAGTTCCAATAAAAATACTTGATATCATGAACATACAAGGACTTAGATTGTACAACAAAATCACAATATTACAAAAAAAAATCAATAATAAGAAGTAAACTTTAAATCTTTAATTACTTACGTGTTAAAAAGTTGCAAGCTCATCAAAATTATTATTATCATTATGATCATTGTTTAAAGACATATCAGTGACATCATGTTCAATAGTAATTTCAAGTTGGAGAATTTGATTAAACTCATTATGTCAATTACTTGTCTATGAATTCTCATAATTTTATGATTGATAATGAAGTTGATTTAAGTTTTGATTAATAGACTGATAGTCTGAAAACTTAGTTGGCATGTTTATCATATAGGATTATGTTGTACTTCTTACGTGTTATACAGAAGTGAAAGTTTTTTTGTAATAAATATTAAAGAGTGCAATGCCAATTTATATAGAAATAAGTCAATGCCCTCTGCATATGCTATGGGTCAACAATCTTATGATAATCATGCTCTCATTCCTCAAACTTGATTCTCTCCTCATATGACATATCAAAATAATTTTTGCCAACAATCTATGATGAATTAACTTGAAAATCAAGTCAAAATTTTAAATCTTCAAATACTTACGTGCCAATAATGTTGCAAGCTTATCAAAATTATTGTTATCATTAAGATCATTATTTAAAGCGAATTGTTGAGATTCAAATTGATTTTCAAGCGAATCCATCATAGATTGTTGGCAAAAATTATTTTGATATGTCATATGAGGAGATAATCAAGTTTGAGGAATTAGAGCATGACCATCATAAGATTATTGACCTACAACATATGCAGAGAGCATTGACTTATTTTTATATAAATTGACATTGCATTCTTTAATATTCATTGCAAGAAAACTTTCACTTATGTATAACACGTAAGAAGTATAACATAATCCTATATGATGAACATGCCAACACAGTTTTTAGGCTTTCAGTCTATTAATCAAAACTTAAATCAACTTTATTGTCAAGCATAAAGTTATGAGAATTTAT